>NW_026777521.1:0-280716 GCF_028023285.1 Balaenoptera ricei
TAGACACTAGGATAAGATAAGGAACACACCCATTATAAAGAAATCACTTTAGGATTCTCTTTTTAAGCTGTTCCTTCAAACACTAGTGCTTAGGAAATCTATTGGAGGCAGAAGCAGTCAAGGGTAGCCTAGGGTTAGGGTTAGGCTTAGGGTTAGGGTTAGGGTACGGCTTAGGGTACGGTTCGGGGAGGGGTTCGGGTACGGCGTAGGGTATGGGTTAGGGTTAGGGTTAGGGTTAGGGTTAGGGCTCGGTTTAGGGTACGGGTTAGGATTAGGGTACGTGTTAGGGTTAGGGTAGGGGTTAGGGTTAGGGTACGCGTTAGGGTTAGGGTAGTTATTAAACCTATCCCACTCTCTAGATACCCCTTAGCACGTAAAGGAATATTATTTGGGGGTCCAGCCATGGAGAAGAGTTTAGACACTAGGATAAGATAAGGAACACACCCATTATAAAGAAATCACATTAGGATTCTCTTTTTAAGCTGTTCCTTCAAACACTAGTGCTTAGGAAATCTATTGGAGGCAGAAGCAGTCAAGGGTAGCCTAGGGTTAGGGTTAGGCTTAGGGTACGGCTTAGGGTACGGGTTCGGGGAGGGGTTCGGGTACGGCGTAGGGTATGGGTTAGGGTTAGGGTTAGTGTTAGGGTTAGGGCTCGGTTTAGGGTACGGGTTAGGATTAGGGTACGTGTTAGGGTTAGGGTAGGGGTTAGGGTTAGGGTACGCGTTAGGGTTAGGGTAGTTATTAAACCTATCCCACTCTCTAGATACCCCTTAGCACGTAAAGGAATATTATTTGCGGGTCCAGCCATGGAGAAGAGTTTAGACACTAGGATAAAATAAGGAACACATACATTATAAAGAAATCACATTAGGATTCTCTTTTTAAGATGTTCCTTAAAACACTAGTGCTTAGGAAATCTATTGGAGGCAGAAGCAGTCAAGGGTAGCCTAGGGTTAGGGTTAGGCTTAGGGTTAGGGTTAGGGTACGGCTTAGGGTAGGGGTTCGGGGAGGTGTTCGGGTACGGCGTAGGGTATGGGTTAGGGTTAGGGTTAGGGTTCGTGTTAGGGTTAGGGCTCGGTTTAGGGTACGGGTTAGGATTAGGGTACGTGTTAGGGTTAGGGTAGGTGTTAGGGTTAGGGTACGCGTTAGGGTTAGGGTAGTTATTAAACCTATCCCACTCTCTAGATACCCCTTAGCACGTAAAGGAATATTATTTGGGGGTCCAGCCATGGAGAAGAGTTTAGACACTAGGATAAGATAAGGAACACACCCATTATAAAGAAATCACATTAGGATTCTCTTTTTAAGCTGTTCCTTCAAACACTAGTGCTTAGGAAATCTATTGGAGGCAGAAGCAGTCAAGGGTAGCCTAGGGTTAGGGTTAGGCTTAGGGTTAGGCTTAGGGTACGGCTTAGGGTACGGGTTCGGGGAGGGGTTCGGGTACGGCGTAGGGTATGCGTTAGGGTTAGGGTTAGTGTTAGGGTTAGGGCTCGGTTTAGGGTACGGGTTAGGATTAGGGTACGTGTTAGGGTTAGGGTAGGGGTTAGGGTTAGGGTACGCGTTAGGGTTAGGGTAGTTATTAAACCTATCCCACTCTCTAGATACCCCTTAGCACGTAAAGGAATATTATTTGCGGGTCCAGCCATGGAGAAGAGTTTAGACACTAGGATAAAATAAGGAACACATACATTATAAAGAAATCACATTAGGATTCTCTTTTTAAGATGTTCCTTAAAACACTAGTGCTTAGGAAATCTATTGGAGGCAGAAGCAGTCAAGGGTAGCCTAGGGTTAGGGTTAGGCTTAGGGTTAGGGTTAGGGTACGGCTTAGGGTAGGGGTTCGGGGAGGTGCTCGGGTACGGCGTAGGGTATGGGTTAGGGTTAGGGTTAGGGTTCGTGTTAGGGTTAGGGCTCGGTTTAGGGTACGGGTTAGGATTAGGGTACGTTTTAGGGTTAGGGTAGGGGTTAGGGTTAGGGTACGCGTTAGGGTTAGGGTAGTTATTAAACCTATCCCACTCTCTAGATACCCCTTAGCACGTAAAGGAATATTATTTGGGGGTCCAGCCATGGAGAAGAGTTTAGACACTAGGATAAGATAAGGAACACACCCATTATAAAGAAATCACATTAGGATTCTCTTTTTAAGCTGTTCCTTCAAACACTAGTGCTTAGGAAATCTATTGGAGGCAGAAGCAGTCAAGGGTAGCCTAGGGTTAGGGTTAGGCTTAGGGTTAGGGTTAGGGTACGGCTTAGGGTACGGTTTCGGGGAGGGGTTCGGGTACGGCGTAGGGTATGGGTTAGGGTTAGGGTTAGGGCTCGGTTTAGGGTACGGGTTAGGATTAGGATACGTGTTAGGGTTAGGGTACGGTTTAGGGTTAGGGTACGCGTTAGGGTTAGGGTAGTTATTAAACCTATCCCACTCTCTAGATACCCCTTAGCACGTAAAGGAATATTATTTGGGGGTCCAGCCATGGAGAAGAGTTTAGACACTAGGATAAGATAAGGAACACACCCATTATAAAGAAATCACATTAGGATTCTCTTTTTAAGCTGTTCCTTCAAACACTAGTGCTTAGGAAATCTATTGGAGGCAGAAGCAGTCAAGGGTAGCCTAGGGTTAGGGTTAGGCTTAGGGTTAGGCATAGGGTACGGCTTAGGGTACGGGTTCGGGGAGGGGTTCGGGTACGGCGTAGGGTATGGGTTAGGGTTAGGGTTAGGGTTAGTGTTAGGGTTAGGGCTCGGTTTAGGGTACGGGTTAGGATTAGGGTACGTGTTAGGGTTAGGGTAGGGGTTAGGGTTAGGGTACGCGTTAGGGTTAGGGTAGTTATTAAACCTATCCCACTCTCTAGATACCCCTTAGCACGTAAAGGAATATTATTTGGGGGTCCAGCCATGGAGAAGAGTTTAGACACTAGGATAAGATAAGGAACACACCCATTATAAAGAAATCACATTAGGATTCTCTTTTTAAGCTGTTCCTTCAAACACTAGTGCTTAGGAAATCTATTGGAGGCAGAAGCAGTCAAGGGTAGCCTAGGGTTAGGGTTAGGCTTAGGGTTAGGCTTAGGGTACGGCTTAGGGTACGGGTTCGGGGAGGGGTTCGGGTACGGCGTAGGGTATGGGTTAGGGTTAGGGTTAGTGTTAGGGTTAGGGCTCGGTTTAGGGTACGGGTTAGGATTAGGGTACGTGTTAGGGTTAGGGTAGGGGTTAGGGTTAGGGTACGCGTTAGGGTTAGGGTAGTTATTAAACCTATCCCACTCTCTAGATACCCCTTAGCACGTAAAGGAATATTATTTGGGGGTCCAGCCATGGAGAAGAGTTTAGACACTAGGATAAGATAAGGAACACACCCATTATAAAGAAATCACATTAGGATTCTCTTTTTCAGCTGTTCCTTCAAACACTAGTGCTTAGGAAATCTATTGGAGGCAGAAGCAGTCAAGGGTAGCCTAGGGTTAGGGTTAGCTTAGGGTTAGGCTTAGGGTACGGCTTAGGGTACGGGTTCGGGGAGGGGTTCGGGTACGGCGTAGGGTATGGGTTAGGGTTAGGGTTAGTGTTAGGGTTAGGGCTCGGTTTAGGGTACGGGTTAGGATTAGGGTACGTGTTAGGGTTAGGGTAGGGGTTAGGGTTAGGGTACGTGTTAGGGTTAGGGTAGTTATTAAACCTATCCCACTCTCTAGATACCCCTTAGCACGTAAAGGAATATTATTTGCGGGTCCAGCCATGGAGAAGAGTTTAGACACTAGGATAAAATAAGGAACACATACATTATAAAGAAATCACATTAGGATTCTCTTTTTAAGATGTTCCTTAAAACACTAGTGCTTAGGAAATCTATTGGAGGCAGAAGCAGTCAAGGGTAGCCTAGGGTTAGGGTTAGGCTTAGGGTTAGGGTTAGGGTACGGCTTAGGGTAGGGGTTCGGGGAGGTGCTCGGGTACGGTGTAGGGTATGGGTTAGGGTTAGGGTTAGGGTTCGTGTTAGGGTTAGGGCTCGGTTTAGGGTACGGGTTAGGATTAGGGTACGTTTTAGGGTTAGGGTAGGGGTTAGGGTTAGGGTACGCGTTAGGGTTAGGGTAGTTATTAAACCTATCCCACTCTCTAGATACCCTTAGCAAGTAAAGGAATATTATTTGGGGGTCCAGCCACGGAGAAGAGTTTAGACACTAGGATAAGATAAGGAACACACCCATTATAAAGAAATCACATTAGGATTCTCTTTTTAAGCTGTTCCTTCAAACACTAGTGCTTAGGAAATCTATTGGAGGCAGAAGCAGTCAAGGGTAGCCTAGGGTTAGGGTTAGGCTTAGGGTTAGGGTTAGGGTACGGCTTAGGGTACGGTTCGGGGAGGGGTTCGGGTACGGCGTAGGGTATGGGTTAGGGTTAGGGTTAGGGTTAGTGTTAGGGTTAGGGCTCGGTTTAGGGTACGGGTTAGGATTAGGGTACGTGTTAGGGTTAGGGTAGGGGTTAGGGTTAGGGTACGCGTTAGGGTTAGGGTAGTTATTAAACCTATCCCACTCTCTAGATACCCCTTAGCACGTAAAGGAATATTATTTGGGGGTCCAGCCATGGAGAAGAGTTTAGACACTAGGATAAGATAAGGAACACACCCATTATAAAGAAATCACATTAGGATTCTCTTTTTAAGCTGTTCCTTCAAACACTAGTGCTTAGGAAATCTATTGGAGGCAGAAGCAGTCAAGGGTAGCCTAGGGTTAGGGTTAGGCTTAGGGTTAGGGTTAGGGTACGGCTTAGGGTACGGTTTCGGGGAGGGGTTCGGGTACGGCGTAGGGTATGGGTTAGGGTTAGGGTTAGGGCTCGGTTTAGGGTACGGGTTATGATTAGGATACGTGTTAGGGTTAGGGTACGGTTTAGGGTTAGGGTACGCGTTAGGGTTAGGGTAGTTATTAAACCTATCCCACTCTCTAGATACCCCTTAGCACGTAAAGGAATATTATTTGGGGGTCCAGCCATGGAGAAGAGTTTAGACACTAGGATAAGATAAGGAACACACCCATTATAAAGAAATCACATTAGGATTCTCTTTTTAAGATGTTCCTTCAAACACTAGTGCTTAGGAAATCTATTGGAGGCAGAAGCAGTCAAGGGTAGCCTAGGGTTAGTGTTAGGCTTAGGGTTAGGCATAGGGTACGGCTTAGGGTACGGGTTCGGGGAGGGGTTCGGGTACGGCGTAGGGTATGGGTTAGGGTTAGGGTTAGGGTTAGTGTTAGGGTTAGGGCTCGGTTTAGGGTACGGGTTAGGATTAGGGTACGTGTTAGGGTTAGGGTAGGGGTTAGGGTTAGGGTACGCGTTAGGGTTAGGGTAGTTATTAAACCTATCCCACTCTCTAGATACCCCTTAGCACGTAAAGGAATATTATTTGGGAGTCCAGCCATGGAGAAGAGTTTAGACACTAGGATAAGATAAGGAACACACCCATTATAAAGAAATCACATTAGGATTCTCTTTTTAAGCTGTTCCTTCAAACACTAGTGCTTAGGAAATCTATTGGAGGCAGAAGCAGTCAAGGGTAGCCTAGGGTTAGGGTTAGGCTTAGGGTTAGGGTTAGGGTACGGCTTAGGGTACGGTTCGGGGAGGGGTTCGGGTACGGCGTAGGGTATGGGTTAGGGTTAGGGTTAGGGTTAGGGTTAGGGCTCGGTTTAGGGTACGGGTTAGGATTAGGGTACGTGTTAGGGTTAGGGTAGGGGTTAGGGTTAGGGTACGCGTTAGGGTTAGGGTAGTTATTAAACCTATCCCACTCTCTAGATACCCCTTAGCACGTAAAGGAATATTATTTGGGGGTCCAGCCATGGAGAAGAGTTTAGACACTAGGATAAGATAAGGAACACACCCATTATAAAGAAATCACATTAGGATTCTCTTTTTAAGCTGTTCCTTCAAACACTAGTGCTTAGGAAATCTATTGGAGGCAGAAGCAGTCAAGGGTAGCCTAGGGTTAGGGTTAGGCTTAGGGTACGGCTTAGGGTACGGGTTCGGGGAGGGGTTCGGGTACGGCGTAGGGTATGGGTTAGGGTTAGGGTTAGTGTTAGGGTTAGGGCTCGGTTTAGGGTACGGGTTAGGATTAGGGTACGTGTTAGGGTTAGGGTAGGGGTTAGGGTTAGGGTACGCGTTAGGGTTAGGGTAGTTATTAAACCTATCCCACTCTCTAGATACCCCTTCGCACGTAAAGGAATATTATTTGCGGGTCCAGCCATGGAGAAGAGTTTAGACACTAGGATAAAATAAGGAACACATACATTATAAAGAAATCACATTAGGATTCTCTTTTTAAGATGTTCCTTAAAACACTAGTGCTTAGGAAATCTATTGGAGGCAGAAGCAGTCAAGGGTAGCCTAGGGTTAGGGTTAGGCTTAGGGTTAGGGTTAGGGTACGGCTTAGGGTAGGGGTTCGGGGAGGTGTTCGGGTACGGCGTAGGGTATGGGTTAGGGTTAGGGTTAGGGTTAGTGTTAGGGTTAGGGCTCGGTTTAGAGTACGGGTTAGGATTAGGGTACGTTTTAGGGTTAGGGTAGGGGTTAGGGTTAGGGTACGCGTTAGGGTTAGGGTAGTTATTAAACCTATCCCACTCTCTAGATACCCCTTAGCACGTAAAGGAATATTATTTGGGAGTCCAGCCATGGAGAAGAGTTTAGACACTAGGATAAGATAAGGAACACACCCATTATAAAGAAATCACTTTAGGATTCTCTTTTTAAGCTGTTCCTTCAAACACTAGTGCTTAGGAAATCTATTGGAGGCAGAAGCAGTCAAGGGTAGCCTAGGGTTAGGGTTAGGCTTAGGGTTAGGGTTAGGGTACGGCTTAGGGTACGGTTCGGGGAGGGGTTCGGGTACGGCGTAGGGTATGGGTTAGGGTTAGGGTTAGTGTTAGGGTTAGGGCTCGGTTTAGGGTACGGGTTAGGATTAGGGTACGTGTTAGGGTTAGGGTAGGGGTTAGGGTTAGGGTACGCGTTAGGGTTAGGGTAGTTATTAAACCTATCCCACTCTCTAGATACCCCTTAGCACGTAAAGGAATATTATTTGGGGGTCCAGCCATGGAGAAGAGTTTAGACACTAGGATAAGATAAGGAACACACCCATTATAAAGAAATCACATTAGGATTCTCTTTTTAAGCTGTTCCTTCAAACACTAGTGCTTAGGAAATCTATTGGAGGCAGAAGCAGTCAAGGGTAGCCTAGGGTTAGGGTTAGGCTTAGGGTACGGCTTAGGGTACGGGTTCGGGGAGGGGTTCGGGTACGGCGTAGGGTATGGGTTAGGGTTAGGGTTAGTGTTAGGGTTAGGGCTCGGTTTAGGGTACGGGTTAGGATTAGGGTACGTGTTAGGGTTAGGGTAGGGGTTAGGGTTAGGGTACGCGTTAGGGTTAGGGTAGTTATTAAACCTATCCCACTCTCTAGATACCCCTTAGCACGTAAAGGAATATTATTTGCGGGTCCAGCCATGGAGAAGAGTTTAGACACTAGGATAAAATAAGGAACACATACATTATAAAGAAATCACATTAGGATTCTCTTTTTAAGATGTTCCTTAAAACACTAGTGCTTAGGAAATCTATTGGAGGCAGAAGCAGTCAAGGGTAGCCTAGGGTTAGGGTTAGGCTTAGGGTTAGGGTTAGGGTACGGCTTAGGGTAGGGGTTCGGGGAGGTGTTCGGGTACGGCGTAGGGTATGGGTTAGGGTTAGGGTTAGGGTTCGTGTTAGGGTTAGGGCTCGGTTTAGGGTACGGGTTAGGATTAGGGTACGTGTTAGGGTTAGGGTAGGTGTTAGGGTTAGGGTACGCGTTAGGGTTAGGGTAGTTATTAAACCTATCCCACTCTCTAGATACCCCTTAGCACGTAAAGGAATATTATTTGGGGGTCCAGCCATGGAGAAGAGTTTAGACACTAGGATAAGATAAGGAACACACCCATTATAAAGAAATCACATTAGGATTCTCTTTTTAAGCTGTTCCTTCAAACACTAGTGCTTAGGAAATCTATTGGAGGCAGAAGCAGTCAAGGGTAGCCTAGGGTTAGGGTTAGGCTTAGGGTTAGGCTTAGGGTACGGCTTAGGGTACGGGTTCGGGGAGGGGTTCGGGTACGGCGTAGGGTATGCATTAGGGTTAGGGTTAGTGTTAGGGTTAGGGCTCGGTTTAGGGTACGGGTTAGGATTAGGGTACGTGTTAGGGTTAGGGTAGGGGTTAGGGTTAGGGTACGCGTTAGGGTTAGGGTAGTTATTAAACCTATCCCACTCTCTAGATACCCCTTAGCACGTAAAGGAATATTATTTGCGGGTCCAGCCATGGAGAAGAGTTTAGACACTAGGATAAAATAAGGAACACATACATTATAAAGAAATCACATTAGGATTCTCTTTTTAAGATGTTCCTTAAAACACTAGTGCTTAGGAAATCTATTGGAGGCAGAAGCAGTCAAGGGTAGCCTAGGGTTAGGGTTAGGCTTAGGGTTAGGGTTAGGGTACGGCTTAGGGTAGGGGTTCGGGGAGGTGCTCGGGTACGGTGTAGGGTATGGGTTAGGGTTAGGGTTAGGGTTCGTGTTAGGGTTAGGGCTCGGTTTAGGGTACGGGTTAGGATTAGGGTACGTTTTAGGGTTAGGGTAGGGGTTAGGGTTAGGGTACGCGTTAGGGTTAGGGTAGTTATTAAACCTATCCCACTCTCTAGATACCCCTTAGCACGTAAAGGAATATTATTTGGGGGTCCAGCCATGGAGAAGAGTTTAGACACTAGGATAAGATAAGGAACACACCCATTATAAAGAAATCACATTAGGATTCTCTTTTTAAGCTGTTCCTTCAAACACTAGTGCTTAGGAAATCTATTGGAGGCAGAAGCAGTCAAGGGTAGCCTAGGGTTAGGGTTAGGCTTAGGGTTAGGGTTAGGGTACGGCTTAGGGTACGGTTTCGGGGAGGGGTTCGGGTACGGCGTAGGGTATGGGTTAGGGTTAGGGTTAGGGCTCGGTTTAGGGTACGGGTTAGGATTAGGATACGTGTTAGGGTTAGGGTACGGTTTAGGGTTAGGGTACGCGTTAGGGTTAGGGTAGTTATTAAACCTATCCCACTCTCTAGATACCCCTTAGCACGTAAAGGAATATTATTTGGGGGTCCAGCCATGGAGAAGAGTTTAGACACTAGGATAAGATAAGGAACACACCCATTATAAAGAAATCACATTAGGATTCTCTTTTTAAGCTGTTCCTTCAAACACTAGTGCTTAGGAAATCTATTGGAGGCAGAAGCAGTCAAGGGTAGCCTAGGGTTAGGGTTAGGTTTAGGGTTAGGCTTAGGGTACGGCTTAGGGTACGGGTTCGGGGAGGGGTTCGGGTACGGCGTAGGGTATGGTTTAGGGTTAGGGTTAGTGTTAGGGTTAGGGTTAGGGCTCGGTTTAGAGTACGGGTTAGGATTAGGGTACGTTTTAGGGTTAGGGTAGGGGTTAGGGTTAGGGTACGCGTTAGGGTTAGGGTAGTTATTAAACCTATCCCACTCTCTAGATACCCCTTAGCACGTAAAGGAATATTATTTGGGAGTCCAGCCATGGAGAAGAGTTTAGACACTAGGATAAGATAAGGAACACACCCATTATAAAGAAATCACATTAGGATTCTCTTTTTAAGCTGTTCCTTCAAACACTAGTGCTTAGGAAATCTATTGGAGGCAGAAGCAGTCAAGGGTAGCCTAGGGTTAGGGTTAGGCTTAGGGTTAGGGTTAGGGTACGGCTTAGGGTACGGTTCGGGGAGGGGTTCGGGTACGGCGTAGGGTATGGGTTAGGGTTAGGGTTAGGGTTAGGGTTAGGGCTCGGTTTAGGGTACGGGTTAGGATTAGGGTACGTGTTAAGGTTAGGGTAGGGGTTAGGGTTAGGGTACGCGTTAGGGTTAGGGTAGTTATTAAACCTATCCCACTCTCTAGATACCCCTTAGCACGTAAAGGAATATTATTTGGGGGTCCAGCCATGGAGAAGAGTTTAGACACTAGGATAAGATAAGGAACACACCCATTATAAAGAAATCACATTAGGATTCTCTTTTTAAGCTGTTCCTTCAAACACTAGTGCTTAGGAAATCTATTGGAGGCAGAAGCAGTCAAGGGTAGCCTAGGGTTAGGGTTAGGCTTAGGGTACGGCTTAGGGTACGGGTTCGGGGAGGGGTTCGGGTACGGCGTAGGGTATGGGTTAGTGTTAGGGTTAGTGTTAGGGTTGGGGCTCGGTTTAGGGTACGGGTTAGGATTAGGGTACGTGTTAGGGTTAGGGTAGGGGTTAGGGTTAGGGTACGCGTTAGGGTTAGGGTAGTTATTAAACCTATCCCACTCTCTAGATACCCCTTAGCACGTAAAGGAATATTATTTGCGGGTCCAGCCATGGAGAAGAGTTTAGACACTAGGATAAAATAAGGAACACATACATTATAAAGAAATCACATTAGGATTCTCTTTTTAAGATGTTCCTTAAAACACTAGTGCTTAGGAAATCTATTGGAGGCAGAAGCAGTCAAGGGTAGCCTAGGGTTAGGGTTACGCTTAGGGTTAGGGTTAGGGTACGGCTTAGGGTACGGTTTCGGGGAGGGGTTCGGGTACGGCGTAGGGTATGGGTTAGGGTTAGGGTTAGGGCTCGGTTTAGGGTACGGGTTAGGATTAGGATACGTGTTAGGGTTAGGGTACGGTTTAGGGTTAGGGTACGCGTTAGGGTTAGGGTAGTTATTAAACCTATCCCACTCTCTAGATACCCCTTAGCACGTAAAGGAATATTATTTGGGGGTCCAGCCATGGAGAAGAGTTTAGACACTAGGATAAGATAAGGAACACACCCATTATAAAGAAATCACATTAGGATTCTCTTTTTAAGCTGTTCCTTCAAACACTAGTGCTTAGGAAATCTATTGGAGGCAGAAGCAGTCAAGGGTAGCCTAGGGTTAGGGTTAGGCTTAGGGTTAGGCATAGGGTACGGCTTAGGGTACGGGTTCGGGGAGGGGTTCGGGTACGGCGTAGGGTATGGGTTAGGGTTAGGGTTAGGGTTAGTGTTAGGGTTAGGGCTCGGTTTAGGGTACGGGTTAGGATTAGGGTACGTGTTAGGGTTAGGGTAGGGGTTAGGGTTAGGGTACGCGTTAGGGTTAGGGTAGTTATTAAACCTATCCCACTCTCTAGATACCCCTTAGCACGTAAAGGAATATTATTTGGGGGTCCAGCCATGGAGAAGAGTTTAGACACTAGGATAAGATAAGGAACACACCCATTATAAAGAAATCACATTAGGATTCTCTTTTTAAGCTGTTCCTTCAAACACTAGTGCTTAGGAAATCTATTGGAGGCAGAAGAAGTCAAGGGTAGCCTAGGGTTAGGGTTAGGCTTAGGGTTAGGCTTAGGGTACGGCTTAGGGTACGGGTTCGGGGAGGGGTTCGGGTACGGCGTAGGGTATGGTTTAGGGTTAGGGTTAGTGTTAGGGTTAGGGCTCGGTTTAGGGTACGGGTTAGGATTAGGGTACGTGTTAGGGTTAGGGTAGGGGTTAGGGTTAGGGTACGCGTTAGGGTTAGGGTAGTTATTAAACCTATCCCACTCTCTAGATACCCCTTAGCACGTAAAGGAATATTATTTGGGGGTCCAGCCATGGAGAAGAGTTTAGACACTAGGATAAGATAAGGAACACACCCATTATAAAGAAATCACATTAGGATTCTCTTTTTAAGCTGTTCCTTCAAACACTAGTGCTTAGGAAATCTATTGGAGGCAGAAGCAGTCAAGGGTAGCCTAGGGTTAGGGTTAGGCTTAGGGTTAGGCTTAGGGTACGGCTTAGGGTACGGGTTCGGGAAGGGGTTCGGGTACGGCGTAGGGTATGGGTTAGGGTTAGGGTTAGTGTTAGGGTTAGGGCTCGGTTTAGGGTACGGGTTAGGATTAGGGTACGTGTTAGGGTTAGGGTAGGGGTTAGGGTTAGGGTACGTGTTAGGGTTAGGGTAGTTATTAAACCTATCCCACTCTCTAGATACCCCTTAGCACGTAAAGGAATATTATTTGCGGGTCCAGCCATGGAGAAGAGTTTAGACACTAGGATAAAATAAGGAACACATACATTATAAAGAAATCACATTAGGATTCTCTTTTTAAGATGTTCCTTAAAACACTAGTGCTTAGGAAATCTATTGGAGGCAGAAGCAGTCAAGGGTAGCCTAGGGTTAGGGTTAGGCTTAGGGTTAGGGTTAGGGTACGGCTTAGGGTAGGGGTTCGGGGAGGTGCTCGGGTACGGCGTAGGGTATGGGTTAGGGTTAGGGTTAGGGTTCGTGTTAGGGTTAGGGCTAGGTTTAGGGTACGGGTTAGGATTAGGGTACGTTTTAGGGTTAGGGTAGGGGTTAGGGTTAGGGTACGCGTTAGGGTTAGGGTAGTTATTAAACCTATCCCACTCTCTAGATACCCCTTAGCAAGTAAAGGAATATTATTTGGGGGTCCAGCCACGGAGAAGAGTTTAGACACTAGGATAAGATAAGGAACACACCCATTATAAAGAAATCACATTAGGATTCTCTTTTTAAGCTGTTCCTTCAAACACTAGTGCTTAGGAAATCTATTGGAGGCAGAAGCAGTCAAGGGTAGCCTAGGGTTAGGGTTAGGCTTAGGGTTAGGGTTAGGGTACGGCTTAGGGTACGGTTCGGGGAGGGGTTCGGGTACGGCGTAGGGTATGGGTTAGGGTTAGGGTTAGGGTTAGTGTTAGGGTTAGGGCTCGGTTTAGGGTACGGGTTAGGATTAGGGTACGTGTTAGGGTTAGGGTAGGGGTTAGGGTTAGGGTACGCGTTAGGGTTAGGGTAGTTATTAAACCTATCCCACTCTCTAGATACCCCTTAGCACGTAAAGGAATATTATTTGGGGGTCCAGCCATGGAGAAGAGTTTAGACACTAGGATAAGATAAGGAACACACCCATTATAAAGAAATCACATTAGGATTCTCTTTTTAAGCTGTTCCTTCAAACACTAGTGCTTAGGAAATCTATTGGAGGCAGAAGCAGTCAAGGGTAGCCTAGGGTTAGGGTTAGGCTTAGGGTTAGGGTTAGGGTACGGCTTAGGGTACGGTTTCGGGGAGGGGTTCGGGTACGGCGTAGGGTATGGGTTAGGGTTAGGGTTAGGGCTCGGTTTAGGGTACGGGTTATGATTAGGATACGTGTTAGGGTTAGGGTACGGTTTAGGGTTAGGGTACGCGTTAGGGTTAGGGTAGTTATTAAACCTATCCCACTCTCTAGATACCCCTTAGCACGTAAAGGAATATTATTTGGGGGTCCAGCCATGGAGAAGAGTTTAGACACTAGGATAAGATAAGGAACACACCCATTATAAAGAAATCACATTAGGATTCTCTTTTTAAGATGTTCCTTCAAACACTAGTGCTTAGGAAATCTATTGGAGGCAGAAGCAGTCAAGGGTAGCCTAGGGTTAGTGTTAGGCTTAGGGTTAGGCATAGGGTACGGCTTAGGGTACGGGTTCGGGGAGGGGTTCGGGTACGGCGTAGGGTATGGGTTAGGGTTAGGGTTAGGGTTAGTGTTAGGGTTAGGGCTCGGTTTAGGGTACGGGTTAGGATTAGGGTACGTGTTAGGGTTAGGGTAGGGGTTAGGGTTAGGGTACGCGTTAGGGTTAGGGTAGTTATTAAACCTATCCCACTCTCTAGATACCCCTTAGCACGTAAAGGAATATTATTTGGGAGTCCAGCCATGGAGAAGAGTTTAGACACTAGGATAAGATAAGGAACACACCCATTATAAAGAAATCACATTAGGATTCTCTTTTTAAGCTGTTCCTTCAAACACTAGTGCTTAGGAAATCTATTGGAGGCAGAAGCAGTCAAGGGTAGCCTAGGGTTAGGGTTAGGCTTAGGGTTAGGGTTAGGGTACGGCTTAGGGTACGGTTCGGGGAGGGGTTCGGGTACGGCGTAGGGTATGGGTTAGGGTTAGGGTTAGGGTTAGGGTTAGGGCTCGGTTTAGGGTACGGGTTAGGATTAGGGTACGTGTTAGGGTTAGGGTAGGGGTTAGGGTTAGGGTACGCGTTAGGGTTAGGGTAGTTATTAAACCTATCCCACTCTCTAGATACCCCTTAGCACGTAAAGGAATATTATTTGGGGGTCCAGCCATGGAGAAGAGTTTAGACACTAGGATAAGATAAGGAACACACCCATTATAAAGAAATCACATTAGGATTCTCTTTTTAAGCTGTTCCTTCAAACACTAGTGCTTAGGAAATCTATTGGAGGCAGAAGCAGTCAAGGGTAGCCTAGGGTTAGGGTTAGGCTTAGGGTACGGCTTAGGGTACGGGTTCGGGGAGGGGTTCGGGTACGGCGTAGGGTATGGGTTAGGGTTAGGGTTAGTGTTAGGGTTAGGGCTCGGTTTAGGGTACGGGTTAGGATTAGGGTACGTGTTAGGGTTAGGGTAGGGGTTAGGGTTAGGGTACGCGTTAGGGTTAGGGTAGTTATTAAACCTATCCCACTCTCTAGATACCCCTTCGCAC
The DNA here is from genome assembly GCF_028023285.1 of Balaenoptera ricei. Lineage (NCBI taxonomy): Eukaryota > Metazoa > Chordata > Mammalia > Artiodactyla > Balaenopteridae > Balaenoptera > Balaenoptera ricei. The sequence goes on from NW_026777521.1 coordinate 14,474, forward strand.
GTAAAGGAATATTATTTGCGGGTCCAGCCATGGAGAAGAGTTTAGACACTAGGATAAAATAAGGAACACATACATTATAAAGAAATCACATTAGGATTCTCTTTTTAAGATGTTCCTTAAAACACTAGTGCTTAGGAAATCTATTGGAGGCAGAAGCAGTCAAGGGTAGCCTAGGGTTAGGGTTAGGCTTAGGGTTAGGGTTAGGGTACGGCTTAGGGTAGGGGTTCGGGGAGGTGTTCGGGTACGGCGTAGGGTATGGGTTAGGGTTAGGGTTAGGGTTAGTGTTAGGGTTAGGGCTCGGTTTAGAGTACGGGTTAGGATTAGGGTACGTTTTAGGGTTAGGGTAGGGGTTAGGGTTAGGGTACGCGTTAGGGTTAGGGTAGTTATTAAACCTATCCCACTCTCTAGATACCCCTTAGCACGTAAAGGAATATTATTTGGGAGTCCAGCCATGGAGAAGAGTTTAGACACTAGGATAAGATAAGGAACACACCCATTATAAAGAAATCACTTTAGGATTCTCTTTTTAAGCTGTTCCTTCAAACACTAGTGCTTAGGAAATCTATTGGAGGCAGAAGCAGTCAAGGGTAGCCTAGGGTTAGGGTTAGGCTTAGGGTTAGGGTTAGGGTACGGCTTAGGGTACGGTTCGGGGAGGGGTTCGGGTACGGCGTAGGGTATGGGTTAGGGTTAGGGTTAGTGTTAGGGTTAGGGCTCGGTTTAGGGTACGGGTTAGGATTAGGGTACGTGTTAGGGTTAGGGTAGGGGTTAGGGTTAGGGTACGCGTTAGGGTTAGGGTAGTTATTAAACCTATCCCACTCTCTAGATACCCCTTAGCACGTAAAGGAATATTATTTGGGGGTCCAGCCATGGAGAAGAGTTTAGACACTAGGATAAGATAAGGAACACACCCATTATAAAGAAATCACATTAGGATTCTCTTTTTAAGCTGTTCCTTCAAACACTAGTGCTTAGGAAATCTATTGGAGGCAGAAGCAGTCAAGGGTAGCCTAGGGTTAGGGTTAGGCTTAGGGTACGGCTTAGGGTACGGGTTCGGGGAGGGGTTCGGGTACGGCGTAGGGTATGGGTTAGGGTTAGGGTTAGTGTTAGGGTTAGGGCTCGGTTTAGGGTACGGGTTAGGATTAGGGTACGTGTTAGGGTTAGGGTAGGGGTTAGGGTTAGGGTACGCGTTAGGGTTAGGGTAGTTATTAAACCTATCCCACTCTCTAGATACCCCTTAGCACGTAAAGGAATATTATTTGCGGGTCCAGCCATGGAGAAGAGTTTAGACACTAGGATAAAATAAGGAACACATACATTATAAAGAAATCACATTAGGATTCTCTTTTTAAGATGTTCCTTAAAACACTAGTGCTTAGGAAATCTATTGGAGGCAGAAGCAGTCAAGGGTAGCCTAGGGTTAGGGTTAGGCTTAGGGTTAGGGTTAGGGTACGGCTTAGGGTAGGGGTTCGGGGAGGTGTTCGGGTACGGCGTAGGGTATGGGTTAGGGTTAGGGTTAGGGTTCGTGTTAGGGTTAGGGCTCGGTTTAGGGTACGGGTTAGGATTAGGGTACGTGTTAGGGTTAGGGTAGGTGTTAGGGTTAGGGTACGCGTTAGGGTTAGGGTAGTTATTAAACCTATCCCACTCTCTAGATACCCCTTAGCACGTAAAGGAATATTATTTGGGGGTCCAGCCATGGAGAAGAGTTTAGACACTAGGATAAGATAAGGAACACACCCATTATAAAGAAATCACATTAGGATTCTCTTTTTAAGCTGTTCCTTCAAACACTAGTGCTTAGGAAATCTATTGGAGGCAGAAGCAGTCAAGGGTAGCCTAGGGTTAGGGTTAGGCTTAGGGTTAGGCTTAGGGTACGGCTTAGGGTACGGGTTCGGGGAGGGGTTCGGGTACGGCGTAGGGTATGCATTAGGGTTAGGGTTAGTGTTAGGGTTAGGGCTCGGTTTAGGGTACGGGTTAGGATTAGGGTACGTGTTAGGGTTAGGGTAGGGGTTAGGGTTAGGGTACGCGTTAGGGTTAGGGTAGTTATTAAACCTATCCCACTCTCTAGATACCCCTTAGCACGTAAAGGAATATTATTTGCGGGTCCAGCCATGGAGAAGAGTTTAGACACTAGGATAAAATAAGGAACACATACATTATAAAGAAATCACATTAGGATTCTCTTTTTAAGATGTTCCTTAAAACACTAGTGCTTAGGAAATCTATTGGAGGCAGAAGCAGTCAAGGGTAGCCTAGGGTTAGGGTTAGGCTTAGGGTTAGGGTTAGGGTACGGCTTAGGGTAGGGGTTCGGGGAGGTGCTCGGGTACGGTGTAGGGTATGGGTTAGGGTTAGGGTTAGGGTTCGTGTTAGGGTTAGGGCTCGGTTTAGGGTACGGGTTAGGATTAGGGTACGTTTTAGGGTTAGGGTAGGGGTTAGGGTTAGGGTACGCGTTAGGGTTAGGGTAGTTATTAAACCTATCCCACTCTCTAGATACCCCTTAGCACGTAAAGGAATATTATTTGGGGGTCCAGCCATGGAGAAGAGTTTAGACACTAGGATAAGATAAGGAACACACCCATTATAAAGAAATCACATTAGGATTCTCTTTTTAAGCTGTTCCTTCAAACACTAGTGCTTAGGAAATCTATTGGAGGCAGAAGCAGTCAAGGGTAGCCTAGGGTTAGGGTTAGGCTTAGGGTTAGGGTTAGGGTACGGCTTAGGGTACGGTTTCGGGGAGGGGTTCGGGTACGGCGTAGGGTATGGGTTAGGGTTAGGGTTAGGGCTCGGTTTAGGGTACGGGTTAGGATTAGGATACGTGTTAGGGTTAGGGTACGGTTTAGGGTTAGGGTACGCGTTAGGGTTAGGGTAGTTATTAAACCTATCCCACTCTCTAGATACCCCTTAGCACGTAAAGGAATATTATTTGGGGGTCCAGCCATGGAGAAGAGTTTAGACACTAGGATAAGATAAGGAACACACCCATTATAAAGAAATCACATTAGGATTCTCTTTTTAAGCTGTTCCTTCAAACACTAGTGCTTAGGAAATCTATTGGAGGCAGAAGCAGTCAAGGGTAGCCTAGGGTTAGGGTTAGGTTTAGGGTTAGGCTTAGGGTACGGCTTAGGGTACGGGTTCGGGGAGGGGTTCGGGTACGGCGTAGGGTATGGTTTAGGGTTAGGGTTAGTGTTAGGGTTAGGGTTAGGGCTCGGTTTAGAGTACGGGTTAGGATTAGGGTACGTTTTAGGGTTAGGGTAGGGGTTAGGGTTAGGGTACGCGTTAGGGTTAGGGTAGTTATTAAACCTATCCCACTCTCTAGATACCCCTTAGCACGTAAAGGAATATTATTTGGGAGTCCAGCCATGGAGAAGAGTTTAGACACTAGGATAAGATAAGGAACACACCCATTATAAAGAAATCACATTAGGATTCTCTTTTTAAGCTGTTCCTTCAAACACTAGTGCTTAGGAAATCTATTGGAGGCAGAAGCAGTCAAGGGTAGCCTAGGGTTAGGGTTAGGCTTAGGGTTAGGGTTAGGGTACGGCTTAGGGTACGGTTCGGGGAGGGGTTCGGGTACGGCGTAGGGTATGGGTTAGGGTTAGGGTTAGGGTTAGGGTTAGGGCTCGGTTTAGGGTACGGGTTAGGATTAGGGTACGTGTTAAGGTTAGGGTAGGGGTTAGGGTTAGGGTACGCGTTAGGGTTAGGGTAGTTATTAAACCTATCCCACTCTCTAGATACCCCTTAGCACGTAAAGGAATATTATTTGGGGGTCCAGCCATGGAGAAGAGTTTAGACACTAGGATAAGATAAGGAACACACCCATTATAAAGAAATCACATTAGGATTCTCTTTTTAAGCTGTTCCTTCAAACACTAGTGCTTAGGAAATCTATTGGAGGCAGAAGCAGTCAAGGGTAGCCTAGGGTTAGGGTTAGGCTTAGGGTACGGCTTAGGGTACGGGTTCGGGGAGGGGTTCGGGTACGGCGTAGGGTATGGGTTAGTGTTAGGGTTAGTGTTAGGGTTGGGGCTCGGTTTAGGGTACGGGTTAGGATTAGGGTACGTGTTAGGGTTAGGGTAGGGGTTAGGGTTAGGGTACGCGTTAGGGTTAGGGTAGTTATTAAACCTATCCCACTCTCTAGATACCCCTTAGCACGTAAAGGAATATTATTTGCGGGTCCAGCCATGGAGAAGAGTTTAGACACTAGGATAAAATAAGGAACACATACATTATAAAGAAATCACATTAGGATTCTCTTTTTAAGATGTTCCTTAAAACACTAGTGCTTAGGAAATCTATTGGAGGCAGAAGCAGTCAAGGGTAGCCTAGGGTTAGGGTTACGCTTAGGGTTAGGGTTAGGGTACGGCTTAGGGTACGGTTTCGGGGAGGGGTTCGGGTACGGCGTAGGGTATGGGTTAGGGTTAGGGTTAGGGCTCGGTTTAGGGTACGGGTTAGGATTAGGATACGTGTTAGGGTTAGGGTACGGTTTAGGGTTAGGGTACGCGTTAGGGTTAGGGTAGTTATTAAACCTATCCCACTCTCTAGATACCCCTTAGCACGTAAAGGAATATTATTTGGGGGTCCAGCCATGGAGAAGAGTTTAGACACTAGGATAAGATAAGGAACACACCCATTATAAAGAAATCACATTAGGATTCTCTTTTTAAGCTGTTCCTTCAAACACTAGTGCTTAGGAAATCTATTGGAGGCAGAAGCAGTCAAGGGTAGCCTAGGGTTAGGGTTAGGCTTAGGGTTAGGCATAGGGTACGGCTTAGGGTACGGGTTCGGGGAGGGGTTCGGGTACGGCGTAGGGTATGGGTTAGGGTTAGGGTTAGGGTTAGTGTTAGGGTTAGGGCTCGGTTTAGGGTACGGGTTAGGATTAGGGTACGTGTTAGGGTTAGGGTAGGGGTTAGGGTTAGGGTACGCGTTAGGGTTAGGGTAGTTATTAAACCTATCCCACTCTCTAGATACCCCTTAGCACGTAAAGGAATATTATTTGGGGGTCCAGCCATGGAGAAGAGTTTAGACACTAGGATAAGATAAGGAACACACCCATTATAAAGAAATCACATTAGGATTCTCTTTTTAAGCTGTTCCTTCAAACACTAGTGCTTAGGAAATCTATTGGAGGCAGAAGCAGTCAAGGGTAGCCTAGGGTTAGGGTTAGGCTTAGGGTTAGGCTTAGGGTACGGCTTAGGGTACGGGTTCGGGGAGGGGTTCGGGTACGGCGTAGGGTATGGTTTAGGGTTAGGGTTAGTGTTAGGGTTAGGGCTCGGTTTAGGGTACGGGTTAGGATTAGGGTACGTGTTAGGGTTAGGGTAGGGGTTAGGGTTAGGGTACGCGTTAGGGTTAGGGTAGTTATTAAACCTATCCCACTCTCTAGATACCCCTTAGCACGTAAAGGAATATTATTTGGGGGTCCAGCCATGGAGAAGAGTTTAGACACTAGGATAAGATAAGGAACACACCCATTATAAAGAAATCACATTAGGATTCTCTTTTTAAGCTGTTCCTTCAAACACTAGTGCTTAGGAAATCTATTGGAGGCAGAAGCAGTCAAGGGTAGCCTAGGGTTAGGGTTAGGCTTAGGGTTAGGCTTAGGGTACGGCTTAGGGTACGGGTTCGGGAAGGGGTTCGGGTACGGCGTAGGGTATGGGTTAGGGTTAGGGTTAGTGTTAGGGTTAGGGCTCGGTTTAGGGTACGGGTTAGGATTAGGGTACGTGTTAGGGTTAGGGTAGGGGTTAGGGTTAGGGTACGTGTTAGGGTTAGGGTAGTTATTAAACCTATCCCACTCTCTAGATACCCCTTAGCACGTAAAGGAATATTATTTGCGGGTCCAGCCATGGAGAAGAGTTTAGACACTAGGATAAAATAAGGAACACATACATTATAAAGAAATCACATTAGGATTCTCTTTTTAAGATGTTCCTTAAAACACTAGTGCTTAGGAAATCTATTGGAGGCAGAAGCAGTCAAGGGTAGCCTAGGGTTAGGGTTAGGCTTAGGGTTAGGGTTAGGGTACGGCTTAGGGTAGGGGTTCGGGGAGGTGCTCGGGTACGGCGTAGGGTATGGGTTAGGGTTAGGGTTAGGGTTCGTGTTAGGGTTAGGGCTAGGTTTAGGGTACGGGTTAGGATTAGGGTACGTTTTAGGGTTAGGGTAGGGGTTAGGGTTAGGGTACGCGTTAGGGTTAGGGTAGTTATTAAACCTATCCCACTCTCTAGATACCCCTTAGCAAGTAAAGGAATATTATTTGGGGGTCCAGCCACGGAGAAGAGTTTAGACACTAGGATAAGATAAGGAACACACCCATTATAAAGAAATCACATTAGGATTCTCTTTTTAAGCTGTTCCTTCAAACACTAGTGCTTAGGAAATCTATTGGAGGCAGAAGCAGTCAAGGGTAGCCTAGGGTTAGGGTTAGGCTTAGGGTTAGGGTTAGGGTACGGCTTAGGGTACGGTTCGGGGAGGGGTTCGGGTACGGCGTAGGGTATGGGTTAGGGTTAGGGTTAGTGTTAGGGTTAGGGCTCGGTTTAGGGTACGGGTTAGGATTAGGGTACGTGTTAGGGTTAGGGTAGGGGTTAGGGTTAGGGTACGCGTTAGGGTTAGGGTAGTTATTAAACCTATCCCACTCTCTAGATACCCCTTAGCACGTAAAGGAATATTATTTGGGGGTCCAGCCATGGAGAAGAGTTTAGACACTAGGATAAGATAAGGAACACACCCATTATAAAGAAATCACATTAGGATTCTCTTTTTAAGCTGTTCCTTCAAACACTAGTGCTTAGGAAATCTATTGGAGGCAGAAGCAGTCAAGGGTAGCCTAGGGTTAGGGTTAGGCTTAGGGTTAGGCTTAGGGTACGGCTTAGGGTACGGGTTCGGGGAGGGGTTCGGGTACGGCGTAGGGTATGCGTTAGGGTTAGGGTTAGTGTTAGGGTTAGGGCTCGGTTTAGGGTACGGGTTAGGATTAGGGTACGTGTTAGGGTTAGGGTAGGGGTTAGGGTTAGGGTACGCGTTAGGGTTAGGGTAGTTATTAAACCTATCCCACTCTCTAGATACCCCTTAGCACGTAAAGGAATATTATTTGCGGGTCCAGCCATGGAGAAGAGTTTAGACACTAGGATAAAATAAGGAACACATACATTATAAAGAAATCACATTAGGATTCTCTTTTTAAGATGTTCCTTAAAACACTAGTGCTTAGGAAATCTATTGGAGGCAGAAGCAGTCAAGGGTAGCCTAGGGTTAGGGTTAGGCTTAGGGTTAGGGTTAGGGTACGGCTTAGGGTAGGGGTTCGGGGAGGTGCTCGGGTACGGCGTAGGGTATGGGTTAGGGTTAGGGTTAGGGTTCGTGTTAGGGTTAGGGCTCGGTTTAGGGTACGGGTTAGGATTAGGGTACGTTTTAGGGTTAGGGTAGGGGTTAGGGTTAGGGTACGCGTTAGGGTTAGGGTAGTTATTAAACCTATCCCACTCTCTAGATACCCCTTAGCACGTAAAGGAATATTATTTGGGGGTCCAGCCATGGAGAAGAGTTTAGACACTAGGATAAGATAAGGAACACACCCATTATAAAGAAATCACATTAGGATTCTCTTTTTAAGCTGTTCCTTCAAACACTAGTGCTTAGGAAATCTATTGGAGGCAGAAGCAGTCAAGGGTAGCCTAGGGTTAGGGTTAGGCTTAGGGTTAGGGTTAGGGTACGGCTTAGGGTACGGTTTGGGGGAGGGGTTCGGGTACGGCGTAGGGTATGGGTTAGGGTTAGGGTTAGGGCTCGGTTTAGGGTACGGGTTAGGATTAGGATACGTGTTAGGGTTAGGGTACGGTTTAGGGTTAGGGTACGCGTTAGGGTTAGGGTAGTTATTAAACCTATCCCACTCTCTAGATACCCCTTAGCACGTAAAGGAATATTATTTGGGGGTCCAGCCATGGAGAAGAGTTTAGACACTAGGATAAGATAAGGAACACACCCATTATAAAGAAATCACATTAGGATTCTCTTTTTAAGCTGTTCCTTCAAACACTAGTGCTTAGGAAATCTATTGGAGGCAGAAGCAGTCAAGGGTAGCCTAGGGTTAGGGTTAGGTTTAGGGTTAGGCTTAGGGTACGGCTTAGGGTACGGGTTCGGGGAGGGGTTCGGGTACGGCGTAGGGTATGGTTTAGGGTTAGGGTTAGTGTTAGGGTTAGGGTTAGGGCTCGGTTTAGAGTACGGGTTAGGATTAGGGTACGTTTTAGGGTTAGGGTAGGGGTTAGGGTTAGGGTACGCGTTAGGGTTAGGGTAGTTATTAAACCTATCCCACTCTCTAGATACCCCTTAGCACGTAAAGGAATATTATTTGGGAGTCCAGCCATGGAGAAGAGTTTAGACACTAGGATAAGATAAGGAACACACCCATTATAAAGAAATCACATTAGGATTCTCTTTTTAAGCTGTTCCTTCAAACACTAGTGCTTAGGAAATCTATTGGAGGCAGAAGCAGTCAAGGGTAGCCTAGGGTTAGGGTTAGGCTTAGGGTTAGGGTTAGGGTACGGCTTAGGGTACGGTTCGGGGAGGGGTTCGGGTACGGCGTAGGGTATGGGTTAGGGTTAGGGTTAGGGTTAGGGTTAGGGCTCGGTTTAGGGTACGGGTTAGGATTAGGGTACGTGTTAAGGTTAGGGTAGGGGTTAGGGTTAGGGTACGCGTTAGGGTTAGGGTAGTTATTAAACCTATCCCACTCTCTAGATACCCCTTAGCACGTAAAGGAATATTATTTGGGGGTCCAGCCATGGAGAAGAGTTTAGACACTAGGATAAGATAAGGAACACACCCATTATAAAGAAATCACATTAGGATTCTCTTTTTAAGCTGTTCCTTCAAACACTAGTGCTTAGGAAATCTATTGGAGGCAGAAGCAGTCAAGGGTAGCCTAGGGTTAGGGTTAGGCTTAGGGTACGGCTTAGGGTACGGGTTCGGGGAGGGGTTCGGGTACGGCGTAGGGTATGGGTTAGGGTTAGGGTTAGTGTTAGGGTTAGGGCTCGGTTTAGGGTACGGGTTAGGATTAGGGTACGTGTTAGGGTTAGGGTAGGGGTTAGGGTTAGGGTACGCGTTAGGGTTAGGGTAGTTATTAAACCTATCCCACTCTCTAGATACCCCTTAGCACGTAAAGGAATATTATTTGCGGGTCCAGCCATGGAGAAGAGTTTAGACACTAGGATAAAATAAGGAACACATACATTATAAAGAAATCACATTAGGATTCTCTTTTTAAGATGTTCCTTAAAACACTAGTGCTTAGGAAATCTATTGGAGGCAGAAGCAGTCAAGGGTAGCCTAGGGTTAGGGTTACGCTTAGGGTTAGGGTTAGGGTACGGCTTAGGGTACGGTTTCGGGGAGGGGTTCGGGTACGGCGTAGGGTATGGGTTAGGGTTAGGGTTAGGGCTCGGTTTAGGGTACGGGTTAGGATTAGGATACGTGTTAGGGTTAGGGTACGGTTTAGGGTTAGGGTACGCGTTAGGGTTAGGGTAGTTATTAAACCTATCCCACTCTCTAGATACCCCTTAGCACGTAAAGGAATATTATTTGGGGGTCCAGCCATGGAGAAGAGTTTAGACACTAGGATAAGATAAGGAACACACCCATTATAAAGAAATCACATTAGGATTCTCTTTTTAAGCTGTTCCTTCAAACACTAGTGCTTAGGAAATCTATTGGAGGCAGAAGCAGTCAAGGGTAGCCTAGGGTTAGGGTTAGGCTTAGGGTTAGGCATAGGGTACGGCTTAGGGTACGGGTTCGGGGAGGGGTTCGGGTACGGCGTAGGGTATGGGTTAGGGTTAGGGTTAGGGTTAGTGTTAGGGTTAGGGCTCGGTTTAGGGTACGGGTTAGGATTAGGGTACGTGTTAGGGTTAGGGTAGGGGTTAGGGTTAGGGTACGCGTTAGGGTTAGGGTAGTTATTAAACCTATCCCACTCTCTAGATACCCCTTAGCACGTAAAGGAATATTATTTGGGGGTCCAGCCATGGAGAAGAGTTTAGACACTAGGATAAGATAAGGAACACACCCATTATAAAGAAATCACATTAGGATTCTCTTTTTAAGCTGTTCCTTCAAACACTAGTGCTTAGGAAATCTATTGGAGGCAGAAGCAGTCAAGGGTAGCCTAGGGTTAGGGTTAGGCTTAGGGTTAGGCTTAGGGTACGGCTTAGGGTACGGGTTCGGGGAGGGGTTCGGGTACGGCGTAGGGTATGGTTTAGGGTTAGGGTTAGTGTTAGGGTTAGGGCTCGGTTTAGGGTACGGGTTAGGATTAGGGTACGTGTTAGGGTTAGGGTAGGGGTTAGGGTTAGGGTACGCGTTAGGGTTAGGGTAGTTATTAAACCTATCCCACTCTCTAGATACCCCTTAGCACGTAAAGGAATATTATTTGGGGGTCCAGCCATGGAGAAGAGTTTAGACACTAGGATAAGATAAGGAACACACCCATTATAAAGAAATCACATTAGGATTCTCTTTTTAAGCTGTTCCTTCAAACACTAGTGCTTAGGAAATCTATTGGAGGCAGAAGCAGTCAAGGGTAGCCTAGGGTTAGGGTTAGGCTTAGGGTTAGGCTTAGGGTACGGCTTAGGGTACGGGTTCGGGGAGGGGTTCGGGTACGGCGTAGGGTATGGGTTAGGGTTAGGGTTAGTGTTAGGGTTAGGGCTCGGTTTAGGGTACGGGTTAGGATTAGGGTACGTGTTAGGGTTAGGGTAGGGGTTAGGGTTAGGGTACGTGTTAGGGTTAGGGTAGTTATTAAACCTATCCCACTCTCTAGATACCCCTTAGCACGTAAAGGAATATTATTTGCGGGTCCAGCCATGGAGAAGAGTTTAGACACTAGGATAAAATAAGGAACACATACATTATAAAGAAATCACATTAGGATTCTCTTTTTAAGATGTTCCTTAAAACACTAGTGCTTAGGAAATCTATTGGAGGCAGAAGCAGTCAAGGGTAGCCTAGGGTTAGGGTTAGGCTTAGGGTTAGGGTTAGGGTACGGCTTAGGGTAGGGGTTCGGGGAGGTGCTCGGGTACGGCGTAGGGTATGGGTTAGGGTTAGGGTTAGGGTTCGTGTTAGGGTTAGGGCTAGGTTTAGGGTACGGGTTAGGATTAGGGTACGTTTTAGGGTTAGGGTAGGGGTTAGGGTTAGGGTACGCGTTAGGGTTAGGGTAGTTATTAAACCTATCCCACTCTCTAGATACCCCTTAGCAAGTAAAGGAATATTATTTGGGGGTCCAGCCACGGAGAAGAGTTTAGACACTAGGATAAGATAAGGAACACACCCATTATAAAGAAATCACATTAGGATTCTCTTTTTAAGCTGTTCCTTCAAACACTAGTGCTTAGGAAATCTATTGGAGGCAGAAGCAGTCAAGGGTAGCCTAGGGTTAGGGTTAGGCTTAGGGTTAGGGTTAGGGTACGGCTTAGGGTACGGTTCGGGGAGGGGTTCGGGTACGGCGTAGGGTATGGGTTAGGGTTAGGGTTAGGGTTAGTGTTAGGGTTAGGGCTCGGTTTAGGGTACGGGTTAGGATTAGGGTACGTGTTAGGGTTAGGGTAGGGGTTAGGGTTAGGGTACGCGTTAGGGTTAGGGTAGTTATTAAACCTATCCCACTCTCTAGATACCCCTTAGCACGTAAAGGAATATTATTTGGGGGTCCAGCCATGGAGAAGAGTTTAGACACTAGGATAAGATAAGGAACACACCCATTATAAAGAAATCACATTAGGATTCTCTTTTTAAGCTGTTCCTTCAAACACTAGTGCTTAGGAAATCTATTGGAGGCAGAAGCAGTCAAGGGTAGCCTAGGGTTAGGGTTAGGCTTAGGGTTAGGGTTAGGGTACGGCTTAGGGTACGGTTTCGGGGAGGGGTTCGGGTACGGCGTAGGGTATGGGTTAGGGTTAGGGTTAGGGCTCGGTTTAGGGTACGGGTTAGGATTAGGATACGTGTTAGGGTTAGGGTACGGTTTAGGGTTAGGGTACGCGTTAGGGTTAGGGTAGTTATTAAACCTATCCCACTCTCTAGATACCCCTTAGCACGTAAAGGAATATTATTTGGGGGTCCAGCCATGGAGAAGAGTTTAGACACTAGGATAAGATAAGGAACACACCCATTATAAAGAAATCACATTAGGATTCTCTTTTTAAGATGTTCCTTCAAACACTAGTGCTTAGGAAATCTATTGGAGGCAGAAGCAGTCAAGGGTAGCCTAGGGTTAGGGTTAGGCTTAGGGTTAGGCATAGGGTACGGCTTAGGGTACGGGTTCGGGGAGGGGTTCGGGTACGGCGTAGGGTATGGGTTAGGGTTAGGGTTAGGGTTAGTGTTAGGGTTAGGGCTCGGTTTAGGGTACGGGTTAGGATTAGGGTACGTGTTAGGGTTAGGGTAGGTGTTAGGGTTAGGGTACGCGTTAGGGTTAGGGTAGTTATTAAACCTATCCCACTCTCTAGATACCCCTTAGCACGTAAAGGAATATTATTTGGGGGTCCAGCCATGGAGAAGAGTTTAGACACTAGGATAAGATAAGGAACACACCCATTATAAAGAAATCACATTAGGATTCTCTTTTTAAGCTGTTCCTTCAAACACTAGTGCTTAGGAAATCTATTGGAGGCAGAAGCAGTCAAGGGTAGCCTAGGGTTAGGGTTAGGTTTAGGGTTAGGCTTAGGGTACGGCTTAGGGTACGGGTTCGGGGAGGGGTTCGGGTACGGCGTAGGGTATGGGTTAGGGTTAGGGTTAGGGTTAGTGTTAGGGTTAGGGCTCGGTTTAGAGTACGGGTTAGGATTAGGGTACGTTTTAGGGTTAGGGTAGGGGTTAGGGTTAGGGTACGCGTTAGGGTTAGGGTAGTTATTAAACCTATCCCACTCTCTAGATACCCCTTAGCACGTAAAGGAATATTATTTGGGAGTCCAGCCATGGAGAAGAGTTTAGACACTAGGATAAGATAAGGAACACACCCATTATAAAGAAATCACATTAGGATTCTCTTTTTAAGCTGTTCCTTCAAACACTAGTGCTTAGGAAATCTATTGGAGGCAGAAGCAGTCAAGGGTAGCCTAGGGTTAGGGTTAGGCTTAGGGTTAGGGTTAGGGTACGGCTTAGGGTACGGTTCGGGGAGGGGTTCGGGTACGGCGTAGGGTATGGGTTAGGGTTAGGGTTAGGGTTAGGGTTAGGGCTCGGTTTAGGGTACGGGTTAGGATTAGGGTACGTGTTAGGGTTAGGGTAGGGGTTAGGGTTAGGGTACGCGTTAGGGTTAGGGTAGTTATTAAACCTATCCCACTCTCTAGATACCCCTTAGCACGTAAAGGAATATTATTTGGGGGTCCAGCCATGGAGAAGAGTTTAGACACTAGGATAAGATAAGGAACACACCCATTATAAAGAAATCACATTAGGATTCTCTTTTTAAGCTGTTCCTTCAAACACTAGTGCTTAGGAAATCTATTGGAGGCAGAAGCAGTCAAGGGTAGCCTAGGGTTAGGGTTAGGCTTAGGGTACGGCTTAGGGTACGGGTTCGGGGAGGGGTTCGGGTACGGCGTAGGGTATGGGTTAGGGTTAGGGTTAGTGTTAGGGTTAGGGCTCGGTTTAGGGTACGGGTTAGGATTAGGGTACGTGTTAGGGTTAGGGTAGGGGTTAGGGTTAGGGTACGCGTTAGGGTTAGGGTAGTTATTAAACCTATCCCACTCTCTAGATACCCCTTCGCACGTAAAGGAATATTATTTGCGGGTCCAGCCATGGAGAAGAGTTTAGACACTAGGATAAAATAAGGAACACATACATTATAAAGAAATCACATTAGGATTCTCTTTTTAAGATGTTCCTTAAAACACTAGTGTTTAGGAAATCTATTGGAGGCAGAAGCAGTCAAGGGTAGCCTAGGGTTAGGGTTAGGCTTAGGGTTAGGGTTAGGGTACGGCTTAGGGTAGGGGTTCGGGGAGGTGTTCGGGTACGGCGTAGGGTATGGGTTAGGGTTAGGGTTAGGGTTCGTGTTAGGGTTAGGGCTCGGTTTAGGGTACGGTTTAGGATTAGGGTACGTGTTAGGGTTAGGGTAGGTGTTAGGGTTAGGGTACGCGTTAGGGTTAGGGTAGTTATTAAACCTATCCCACTCTCTAGATACCCCTTAGCACGTAAAGGAATATTATTTGGGGGTCCAGCCATGGAGAAGAGTTTAGACACTAGGATAAGATAAGGAACACACCCATTATAAAGAAATCACATTAGGATTCTCTTTTTAAGCTGTTCCTTCAAACACTAGTGCTTAGGAAATCTATTGGAGGCAGAAGCAGTCAAGGGTAGCCTAGGGTTAGGGTTAGGCTTAGGGTTAGGCATAGGGTACGGCTTAGGGTACGGGTTCGGGGAGGGGTTCGGGTACGGCGTAGGGTATGCGTTAGGGTTAGGTTTAGTGTTAGGGTTAGGGCTCGGTTTAGGGTACGGGTTAGGATTAGGGTACGTGTTAGGGTTAGGGTAGGGGTTAGGGTTAGGGTACGCGTTAGGGTTAGGGTAGTTATTAAACCTATCCCACTCTCTAGATACCCCTTAGCACGTAAAGGAATATTATTTGCGGGTCCAGGCATGGAGAAGAATTTAGACACTAGGATAAAATAAGGAACACATACATTATAAAGAAATCACATTAGGATTCTCTTTTTAAGATGTTCCTTAAAACACTAGTGCTTAGGAAATCTATTGGAGGCAGAAGCAGTCAAGGGTAGCCTAGGGTTAGGGTTAGGCTTAGGGTTAGGGTTAGGGTACGGCTTAGGGTAGGGGTTCGGGGAGGTGCTCGGGTACGGCGTAGGGTATGGGTTAGGGTTAGGGTTAGGGTTCGTGTTAGGGTTAGGGCTCGGTTTAGGGTACGGGTTAGGATTAGGGTACGTTTTAGGGTTAGGGTAGGGGTTAGGGTTAGGGTACGCGTTAGGGTTAGGGTAGTTATTAAACCTATCCCACTCTCTAGATACCCCTTAGCACGTAAAGGAATATTATTTGGGGGTCCAGCCATGGAGAAGAGTTTAGACACTAGGATAAGATAAGGAACACACCCATTATAAAGAAATCACATTAGGATTCTCTTTTTAAGCTGTTCCTTCAAACACTAGTGCTTAGGAAATCTATTGGAGGCAGAAGCAGTCAAGGGTAGCCTAGGGTTAGGGTTAGGCTTAGGGTTAGGCTTAGGGTACGGCTTAGGGTACGGGTTCGGGGAGGGGTTCGGGTACGGCGTAGGGTATGGGTTAGGGTTAGGGTTAGGGCTCGGTTTAGGGTACGGGTTAGGATTAGGATACGTGTTAGGGTTAGGGTACGGTTTAGGGTTAGGGTACGCGTTAGGGTTAGGGTAGTTATTAAACCTATCCCACTCTCTAGATACCCCTTAGCACGTAAAGGAATATTATTTGGGGGTCCAGCCATGGAGAAGAGTTTAGACACTAGGATAAGATAAGGAACAAACCCATTATAAAGAAATCACATTAGGATTCTCTTTTTAAGCTGTTCCTTCAAACACTAGTGCTTAGGAAATCTATTGGAGGCAGAAGCAGTGAAGGGTAGCCTAGGGTTAGGGTTAGGTTTAGGGTTAGGCTTAGGGTACGGCTTAGGGTACGGGTTCGGGGAGGGGTTCGGGTACGGCGTAGGGTATGGGTTAGGGTTAGGGTTAGTGTTAGGGTTAGGGTTAGGGCTCGGTTTAGAGTACGGGTTAGGATTAGGGTACGTTTTAGGGTTAGGGTAGGGGTTAGGGTTAGGGTACGCGTTAGGGTTAGGGTAGTTATTAAACCTATCCCACTCTCTAGATACCCCTTAGCACGTAAAGGAATATTATTTGGGAGTCCAGCCATGGAGAAGAGTTTAGACACTAGGATAAGATAAGGAACACACCCATTATAAAGAAATCACATTAGGATTCTCTTTTTAAGCTGTTCCTTCAAACACTAGTGCTTAGGAAATCTATTGGAGGCAGAAGCAGTCAAGGGTAGCCTAGGGTTAGGGTTAGGCTTAGGGTTAGGGTTAGGGTACGGCTTAGGGTACGGTTCGGGGAGGGGTTCGGGTACGGCGTAGGGTATGGGTTAGGGTTAGGGTTAGGGTTAGGGTTAGGGCTTGGTTTAGGGTACGGGTTAGGATTAGGGTACGTGTTAAGGTTAGGGTAGGGGTTAGGGTTAGGGTACGCGTTAGGGTTAGGGTAGTTATTAAACCTATCCCACTCTCTAGATACCCCTTAGCACGTAAAGGAATATTATTTGGGGGTCCAGCCATGGAGAAGAGTTTAGACACTAGGATAAGATAAGGAACACACCCATTATAAAGAAATCACATTAGGATTCTCTTTTTAAGCTGTTCCTTCAAACACTAGTGCTTAGGAAATCTATTGGAGGCAGAAGCAGTCAAGGGTAGCCTAGGGTTAGGGTTAGGCTTAGGGTACGGCTTAGGGTACGGGTTCGGGGAGGGGTTCGGGTACGGCGTAGGGTATGGGTTAGGGTTAGGGTTAGTGTTAGGGTTAGGGCTCGGTTTAGGGTACGGGTTAGGATTAGGGTACGTGTTAGGGTTAGGGTAGGGGTTAGGGTTAGGGTACGCGTTAGGGTTAGGGTAGTTATTAAACCTATCCCACTCTCTAGATACCCCTTAGCACGTAAAGGAATATTATTTGCGGGTCCAGCCATGGAGAAGAGTTTAGACACTAGGATAAAATAAGGAACACATACATTATAAAGAAATCACATTAGGATTCTCTTTTTAAGATGTTCCTTAAAACACTAGTGCTTAGGAAATCTATTGGAGGCAGAAGCAGTCAAGGGTAGCCTAGGGTTAGGGTTAGGCTTAGGGTTAGGGTTAGGGTACGGATTAGGGTAGGGGTTCGGGGAGGTGTTCGGGTACGGCGTAGGGTATGGGTTAGGGTTAGGGTTAGGGTTCGTGTTAGGGTTAGGGCTCGGTTTAGGGTACGGGTTAGGATTAGGGTACGTGTTAGGGTTAGGGTAGGTGTTAGGGTTAGGGTACGCGTTAGGGTTAGGGTAGTTATTAAACCTATCCCACTCTCTAGATACCCCTTAGCACGTAAAGGAATATTATTTGGGGGTCCAGCCATGGAGAAGAGTTTAGACACTAGGATAAGATAAGGAACACACCCATTATAAAGAAATCACATTAGGATTCTCTTTTTAAGCTGTTCCTTCAAACACTAGTGCTTAGGAAATCTATTGGAGGCAGAAGCAGTCAACGGTAGCCTAGGGTTAGTGTTAGGCTTAGGGTTAGGCTTAGGGTACGGCTTAGGGTACGGGTTCGGGGAGGGGTTCGGGTACGGCGTAGGATATGCGTTAGGGTTAGGGTTAGTGTTAGGGTTAGGGCTCGGTTTAGGGTACGGGTTAGGATTAGGGTACGTGTTAGGGTTAGGGTAGGGGTTAGGGTTAGGGTACGCGTTAGGGTTAGGGTAGTTATTAAACCTATCCCACTCTCTAGATACCCCTTAGCACGTAAAGGAATATTATTTGCGGGTCCAGCCATGGAGAAGAGTTTAGACACTAGGATAAAATAAGGAACACATACATTATAAAGAAATCACATTAGGATTCTCTTTTTAAGATGTTCCTTAAAACACTAGTGCTTAGGAAATCTATTGGAGGCAGAAGCAGTCAAGGGTAGCCTAGGGTTAGGGTTCGGCTTAGGGTTAGGGTTAGGGTACGGCTTAGGGTAGGGGTTCGGGGAGGTGCTCGGGTACGGCGTAGGGTATGGGTTAGGGTTAGGGTTAGGGTTCGTGTTAGGGTTAGGGCTCGGTTTAGGCTACGGGTTAGGATTAGGGTACGTTTTAGGGTTAGGGTAGGGGTTAGGGTTAGGGTACGCGTTAGGGTTAGGGTAGTTATTAAACCTATCCCACTCTCTAGATACCCCTTAGCACGTATAGGAATATTATTTGGGGGTCCAGCCATGGAGAAGAGTTTAGACACTAGGATAAGATAAGGAACACACCCATTATAAAGAAATCACATTAGGATTCTCTTTTTAAGCTGTTCCTTCAAACACTAGTGCTTAGGAAATCTATTGGAGGCAGAAGCAGTCAAGGGTAGCCTAGGGTTAGGGTTAGGCTTAGGGTTAGGGTTAGGGTACGGCTTAGGGTACGGTTCGGGGACGGGTTCGGGTACGGCGTAGGGTATGGGTTAGGGTTAGGGTTAGGGTTAGTGTTAGGGTTAGGGCTCGGTTTAGGGTACGGGTTAGGATTAGGGTACGTGTTAGGGTTAGGGTAGGGGTTAGGGTTAGGGTACGCGTTAGGGTTAGGGTAGTTATTAAACCTATCCCACTCTCTAGATACCCCTTAGCACGTAAAGGAATATTATTTGGGGGTCCAGCCATGGAGAAGAGTTTAGACACTAGGATAAGATAAGGAACACACCCATTATAAAGAAATCACATTAGGATTCTCTTTTTAAGATGTTCCTTCAAACACTAGTGCTTAGGAAATCTATTGGAGGCAGAAGCAGTCAAGGGTAGCCTAGGGTTAGGGTTAGGCTTAGGGTTAGGCATAGGGTACGGCTTAGGGTACGGGTTCGGGGAGGGGTTCGGGTACGGCGTAGGGTATGGGTTAGGGTTAGGGTTAGGGTTAGTGTTAGGGTTAGGGCTCGGTTTAGGGTACGGGTTAGGATTAGGGTACGTGTTAGGGTTAGGGTAGGTGTTAGGGTTAGGGTACGCGTTAGGGTTAGGGTAGTTATTAAACCTATCCCACTCTCTAGATACCCCTTAGCACGTAAAGGAATATTATTTGGGGGTCCAGCCATGGAGAAGAGTTTAGACACTAGGATAAGATAAGGAACACACCCATTATAAAGAAATCACATTAGGATTCTCTTTTTAAGCTGTTCCTTCAAACACTAGTGCTTAGGAAATCTATTGGAGGCAGAAGCAGTCAAGGGTAGCCTAGGGTTAGGGTTAGGTTTAGGGTTAGGCTTAGGGTACGGCTTAGGGTACGGGTTCGGGGAGAGGTTCGGGTACGGCGTAGGGTATGGGTTAGGGTTAGGGTTAGGGTTAGTGTTAGGGTTAGGGCTCGGTTTAGAGTACGGGTTAGGATTAGGGTACGTTTTAGGGTTAGGGTAGGGGTTAGGGTTAGGGTACGCGTTAGGGTTAGGGTAGTTATTAAACCTATCCCACTCTCTAGATACCCCTTAGCACGTAAAGGAATATTATTTGGGAGTCCAGCCATGGAGAAGAGTTTAGACACTAGGATAAGATAAGGAACACACCCATTATAAAGAAATCACATTAGGATTCTCTTTTTAAGCTGTTCCTTCAAACACTAGTGCTTAGGAAATCTATTGGAGGCAGAAGCAGTCAAGGGTAGCCTAGGGTTAGGGTTAGGCTTAGGGTTAGGGTTAGGGTACGGCTTAGGGTACGGTTCGGGGAGGGGTTCGGGTACGGCGTAGGGTATGGGTTAGGGTTAGGGTTAGGGTTAGGGTTAGGGCTCGGTTTAGGGTACGGGTTAGGATTAGGGTACGTGTTAGGGTTAGGGTAGGGGTTAGGGTTAGGGTACGCGTTAGGGTTAGGGTAGTTATTAAACCTATCCCACTCTCTAGATACCCCTTAGCACGTAAAGGAATATTATTTGGGGGTCCAGCCATGGAGAAGAGTTTAGACACTAGGATAAGATAAGGAACACACCCATTATAAAGAAATCACATTAGGATTCTCTTTTTAAGCTGTTCCTTCAAACACTAGTGCTTAGGAAATCTATTGGAGGCAGAAGCAGTCAAGGGTAGCCTAGGGTTAGGGTTAGGCTTAGGGTACGGCTTAGGGTACGGGTTCGGGGAGGGGTTCGGGTACGGCGTAGGGTATGGGTTAGGGTTAGGGTTAGTGTTAGGGTTAGGGCTCGGTTTAGGGTACGGGTTAGGATTAGGGTACGTGTTAGGGTTAGGGTAGGGGTTAGGGTTAGGGTACGCGTTAGGGTTAGGGTAGTTATTAAACCTATCCCACTCTCTAGATACCCCTTCGCACGTAAAGGAATATTATTTGCGGGTCCAGCCATGGAGAAGAGTTTAGACACTAGGATAAAATAAGGAACACATACATTATAAAGAAATCACATTAGGATTCTCTTTTTAAGATGTTCCTTAAAACACTAGTGTTTAGGAAATCTATTGGAGGCAGAAGCAGTCAAGGGTAGCCTAGGGTTAGGGTTAGGCTTAGGGTTAGGGTTAGGGTACGGCTTAGGGTAGGGGTTCGGGGAGGTGTTCGGGTACGGCGTAGGGTATGGGTTAGGGTTAGGGTTAGGGTTCGTGTTAGGGTTAGGGCTCGGTTTAGGGTACGGTTTAGGATTAGGGTACGTGTTAGGGTTAGGGTAGGTGTTAGGGTTAGGGTACGCGTTAGGGTTAGGGTAGTTATTAAACCTATCCCACTCTCTAGATACCCCTTAGCACGTAAAGGAATATTATTTGGGGGTCCAGCCATGGAGAAGAGTTTAGACACTAGGATAAGATAAGGAACACACCCATTATAAAGAAATCACATTAGGATTCTCTTTTTAAGCTGTTCCTTCAAACACTAGTGCTTAGGAAATCTATTGGAGGCAGAAGCAGTCAAGGGTAGCCTAGGGTTAGGGTTAGGCTTAGGGTTAGGCATAGGGTACGGCTTAGGGTACGGGTTCGGGGAGGGGTTCGGGTACGGCGTAGGGTATGCGTTAGGGTTAGGGTTAGTGTTAGGGTTAGGGCTCGGTTTAGGGTACGGGTTAGGATTAGGGTACGTGTTAGGGTTAGGGTAGGGGTTAGGGTTAGGGTACGCGTTAGGGTTAGGGTAGTTATTAAACCTATCCCACTCTCTAGATACCCCTTAGCACGTAAAGGAATATTATTTGGGGGTCCAGCCATGGAGAAGAGTTTAGACACTAGGATAAGATAAGGAACAAACCCATTATAAAGAAATCACATTAGGATTCTCTTTTTAAGCTGTTCCTTCAAACACTAGTGCTTAGGAAATCTATTGGAGGCAGAAGCAGTGAAGGGTAGCCTAGGGTTAGGGTTAGGTTTAGGGTTAGGCTTAGGGTACGGCTTAGGGTACGGGTTCGGGGAGGGGTTCGGGTACGGCGTAGGGTATGGGTTAGGGTTAGGGTTAGTGTTAGGGTTAGGGTTAGGGCTCGGTTTAGAGTACGGGTTAGGATTAGGGTACGTTTTAGGGTTAGGGTAGGGGTTAGGGTTAGGGTACGCGTTAGGGTTAGGGTAGTTATTAAACCTATCCCACTCTCTAGATACCCCTTAGCACGTAAAGGAATATTATTTGGGAGTCCAGCCATGGAGAAGAGTTTAGACACTAGGATAAGATAAGGAACACACCCATTATAAAGAAATCACATTAGGATTCTCTTTTTAAGCTGTTCCTTCAAACACTAGTGCTTAGGAAATCTATTGGAGGCAGAAGCAGTCAAGGGTAGCCTAGGGTTAGGGTTAGGCTTAGGGTTAGGGTTAGGGTACGGCTTAGGGTACGGTTCGGGGAGGGGTTCGGGTACGGCGTAGGGTATGGGTTAGGGTTAGGGTTAGGGTTAGGGTTAGGGCTCGGTTTAGGGTACGGGTTAGGATTAGGGTACGTGTTAAGGTTAGGGTAGGGGTTAGGGTTAGGGTACGCGTTAGGGTTAGGGTAGTTATTAAACCTATCCCACTCTCTAGATACCCCTTAGCACGTAAAGGAATATTATTTGGGGGTCCAGCCATGGAGAAGAGTTTAGACACTAGGATAAGATAAGGAACACACCCATTATAAAGAAATCACATTAGGATTCTCTTTTTAAGCTGTTCCTTCAAACACTAGTGCTTAGGAAATCTATTGGAGGCAGAAGCAGTCAAGGGTAGCCTAGGGTTAGGGTTAGGCTTAGGGTACGGCTTAGGGTACGGGTTCGGGGAGGGGTTCGGGTACGGCGTAGGGTATGGGTTAGGGTTAGGGTTAGTGTTAGGGTTAGGGCTCGGTTTAGGGTACGGGTTAGGATTAGGGTACGTGTTAGGGTTAGGGTAGGGGTTAGGGTTAGGGTACGCGTTAGGGTTAGGGTAGTTATTAAACCTATCCCACTCTCTAGATACCCCTTAGCACGTAAAGGAATATTATTTGCGGGTCCAGCCATGGAGAAGAGTTTAGACACTAGGATAAAATAAGGAACACATACATTATAAAGAAATCACATTAGGATTCTCTTTTTAAGATGTTCCTTAAAACACTAGTGCTTAGGAAATCTATTGGAGGCAGAAGCAGTCAAGGGTAGCCTAGGGTTAGGGTTAGGCTTAGGGTTAGGGTTAGGGTACGGATTAGGGTAGGGGTTCGGGGAGGTGTTCGGGTACGGCGTAGGGTATGGGTTAGGGTTAGGGTTAGGGTTCGTGTTAGGGTTAGGGCTCGGTTTAGGGTACGGGTTAGGATTAGGGTACGTGTTAGGGTTAGGGTAGGTGTTAGGGTTAGGGTACGCGTTAGGGTTAGGGTAGTTATTAAACCTATCCCACTCTGTAGATACCCCTTAGCACGTAAAGGAATATTATTTGGGGGTCCAGCCATGGAGAAGAGTTTAGACACTAGGATAAGATAAGGAACACACCCATTATAAAGAAATCACATTAGGATTCTCTTTTTAAGCTGTTCCTTCAAACACTAGTGCTTAGGAAATCTATTGGAGGCAGAAGCAGTCAAGGGTAGCCTAGGGTTAGTGTTAGGCTTAGGGTTAGGCTTAGGGTACGGCTTAGGGTACGGGTTCGGGGAGGGGTTCGGGTACGGCGTAGGATATGCGTTAGGGTTAGGGTTAGTGTTAGGGTTAGGGCTCGGTTTAGGGTACGGGTTAGGATTAGGGTACGTGTTAGGGTTAGGGTAGGGGTTAGGGTTAGGGTACGCGTTAGGGTTAGGGTAGTTATTAAACCTATCCCACTCTCTAGATACCCCTTAGCACGTAAAGGAATATTATTTGCGGGTCCAGCCATGGAGAAGAGTTTAGACACTAGGATAAAATAAGGAACACATACATTATAAAGAAATCACATTAGGATTCTCTTTTTAAGATGTTCCTTAAAACACTAGTGCTTAGGAAATCTATTGGAGGCAGAAGCAGTCAAGGGTAGCCTAGGGTTAGGGTTCGGCTTAGGGTTAGGGTTAGGGTACGGCTTAGGGTAGGGGTTCGGGGAGGTGCTCGGGTACGGCGTAGGGTATGGGTTAGGGTTAGGGTTAGGGTTCGTGTTAGGGTTAGGGCTCGGTTTAGGGTACGGGTTAGGATTAGGGTACGTTTTAGGGTTAGGGTAGGGGTTAGGGTTAGGGTACGCGTTAGGGTTAGGGTAGTTATTAAACCTATCCCACTCTCTAGATACCCCTTAGCACGTAAAGGAATATTATTTGGGGGTCCAGCCATGGAGAAGAGTTTAGACACTAGGATAAGATAAGGAACACACCCATTATAAAGAAATCACATTAGGATTCTCTTTTTAAGCTGTTCCTTCAAACACTAGTGCTTAGGAAATCTATTGGAGGCAGAAGCAGTCAAGGGTAGCCTAGGGTTAGGGTTAGGCTTAGGGTTAGGGTTAGGGTACGGCTTAGGGTACGGTTCGGGGAGGGGTTCGGGTACGGCGTAGGGTATGGGTTAGGGTTAGGGTTAGGGTTAGTGTTAGGGTTAGGGCTCGGTTTAGGGTACGGGTTAGGATTAGGGTACGTGTTAGGGTTAGGGTAGGGGTTAGGGTTAGGGTACGCGTTAGGGTTAGGGTAGTTATTAAACCTATCCCACTCTCTAGATACCCCTTAGCACGTAAAGGAATATTATTTGGGGGTCCAGCCATGGAGAAGAGTTTAGACACTAGGATAAGATAAGGAACACACCCATTATAAAGAAATCACATTAGGATTCTCTTTTTAAGCTGTTCCTTCAAACACTAGTGCTTAGGAAATCTATTGGAGGCAGAAGCAGTCAAGGGTAGCCTAGGGTTAGGGTTAGGCTTAGGGTTAGGCTTAGGGTACGGCTTAGGGTACGGGTTCGGGGAGGGGTTCGGGTACGGCGTAGGGTATGGGTTAGGGTTAGGGTTAGTGTTAGGGTTAGGGTTAGGGCTCGGTTTAGGGTACGGGTTAGGATTAGGGTACGTGTTAGGGTTAGGGTAGGTGTTAGGGTTAGGGTACGCGTTAGGGTTAGGGTAGTTATTAAACCTATCCCACTCTCTAGATACCCCTTAGCACGTAAAGGAATATTATTTGGGGGTCCAGCCATGGAGAAGAGTTTAGACACTAGGATAAGATAAGGAACACACCCATTATAAAGAAATCACATTAGGATTCTCTTTTTAAGCTGTTCCTTCAAACACTAGTGCTTAGGAAATCTATTGGAGGCAGAAGCAGTCAAGGGTAGCCTAGGGTCAGGGTTAGGCTTAGGGTTAGGCTTAGGGTACGGCTTAGGGTACGGGTTCGGGGAGGGGTTCGGGTACGGCGTAGGGTATGGGTTAGGGTTAGGGTTAGTGTTAGGGTTAGGGCTCGGTTTAGGGTACGGGTTAGGATTAGGGTACGTGTTAGGGTTAGGGTAGGGGTTAGGGTTAGGGTACGCGTTAGGGTTAGGGTAGTTATTAAACCTATCCCACTCTCTAGATACCCCTTAGCACGTAAAGGAATATTATTTGCGGGTCCAGCCATGGAGAAGAGTTTAGACACTAGGATAAAATAAGGAACACATACATTATAAAGAAATCACATTAGGATTCTCTTTTTAAGATGTTCCTTAAAACACTAGTGCTTAGGAAATCTATTGGAGGCAGAAGCAGTCAAGGGTAGCCTAGGGTTAGGGTTAGGCTTAGGGTTAGGGTTAGGGTACGGCTTTGGGTAGGGGTTCGGGGAGGTGCTCGGGTACGGCGTAGGGTATGGGTTAGGGTTAGGGTTAGTGTTCGTGTTAGGGTTAGGGCTCGGTTTAGGGTACGGGTTAGGATTAGGGTACGTGTTAGGGTTAGGGTAGGGGTTAGGGTTAGGGTACGCGTTAGGGTTAGGGTAGTTATTAAACCTATCCCACTCTCTAGATACCCCTTAGCACGTAAAGGAATATTATTTGGGGGTCCAGCCATGGAGAAGAGTTTAGACACTAGGATAAGATAAGGAACACACCCATTATAAAGAAATCACATTAGGATTCTCTTTTTAAGCTGTTCCTTCAAACACTAGTGCTTAGGAAATCTATTGGAGGCAGAAGCAGTCAAGGGTAGCCTAGGGTTAGGGTTAGGCTTAGGGTTAGGGTTAGGGTACGGCTTAGGGTACGGTTTCGGGGAGGGGTTCGGGTACGGCGTAGGGTATGGGTTAGGGTTAGGGTTAGGGCTCGGTTTAGGGTACGGGTTAGGATTAGGATACGTGTTAGGGTTAGGGTACGGTTTAGGGTTAGGGTACGCGTTAGGGTTAGGGTAGTTATTAAACCTATCCCACTCTCTAGATACCCCTTAGCACGTAAAGGAATATTATTTGGGGGTCCAGCCATGGAGAAGAGTTTAGACACTAGGATAAGATAAGGAACACACCCATTATAAAGAAATCACATTAGGATTCTCTTTTTAAGCTGTTCCTTCAAACACTAGTGCTTAGGAAATCTATTGGAGGCAGAAGCAGTCAAGGGTAGCCTAGGGTTAGGGTTAGGCTTAGGGTTAGGCTTAGGGTACGTCTTAGTTTACGGGTTCGGGGAGGGGTTCGGGTACGGCGTAGGGTATGGGTTAGGGTTAGGGTTAGTGTTAGGGTTAGGGCTCGGTTTAGAGTACGGGTTAGGATTAGGGTACGTTTTAGGGTTAGGGTAGGGGTTAGGGTTAGGGTACGCGTTAGGGTTAGGGTAGTTATTAAACCTATCCCACTCTCTAGATACCCCTTAGCACGTAAAGGAATATTATTTGGGAGTCCAGCCATGGAGAAGAGTTTAGACACTAGGATAAGATAAGGAACACACCCATTATAAAGAAATCACATTAGGATTCTCTTTTTAAGCTGTTCCTTCAAACACTAGTGCTTAGGAAATCTATTGGAGGCAGAAGCAGTCAAGGGTAGCCTAGGGTTAGGGTTAGGCTTAGGGTTAGGGTTAGGGTACGGCTTAGGGTACGGTTCGGGGAGGGGTTCGGGTACGGCGTAGGGTATGGGTTAGGGTTAGGGTTAGGGTTAGTGTTAGGGTTAGGGCTCGGTTTAGGGTACGGGTTAGGATTAGGGTACGTGTTAGGGTTAGGGTAGGGGTTAGGGTTAGGGTACGCGTTAGGGTTAGGGTAGTTATTAAACCTATCCCACTCTCTAGATACCCCTTAGCACGTAAAGGAATATTATTTGGGGGTCCAGCCATGGAGAAGAGTTTAGACACTAGGATAAGATAAGGAACACACCCATTATAAAGAAATCACATTAGGATTCTCTTTTTAAGCTGTTCCTTCAAACACTAGTGCTTAGGAAATCTATTGGAGGCAGAAGCAGTCAAGGGTAGCCTAGGGTTAGGGTTAGGCTTAGGGTACGGCTTAGGGTACGGGTTCGGGGAGGGTTTCGGGTACGGCGTAGGGTATGGGTTAGGGTTAGGGTTAGTGTTAGGGTTAGGGCTCGGTTTAGGGTACGGGTTAGGATTAGGGTACGTGTTAGGGTTAGGGTAGGGGTTAGGGTTAGGGTACGCGTTAGGGTTAGGGTAGTTATTAAACCTATCCCACTCTCTAGATACCCCTTAGCATGTAAAGGAATATTATTTGCGGGTCCAGCCATGGAGAAGAGTTTAGACACTAGGATAAAATAAGGAACACATACATTATAAAGAAATCACATTAGGATTCTCTTTTTAAGCTGTTCCTTCAAACACTAGTGCTTAGGAAATCTATTGGAGGCAGAAGCAGTCAAGGGTAGCCTAGGGTTAGGGTTAGGCTTAGGGTACGGCTTAGGGTACGGGTTCGGGGAGGGGTTCGGGTACGGCGTAGGGTATGGGTTAGGGTTAGGGTTAGTGTTAGGGTTAGGGCTCGGTTTAGGGTACGGGTTAGGATTAGGGTACGTGTTAGGGTTAGGGTAGGGGTTAGGGTTAGGGTACGCGTTAGGGTTAGGGTAGTTATTAAACCTATCCCACTCTCTAGATACCCCTTAGCACGTAAAGGAATATTATTTGCGGGTCCAGCCATGGAGAAGAGTTTAGACACTAGGATAAAATAAGGAACACATACATTATAAAGAAATCACATTAGGATTCTCTTTTTAAGATGTTCCTTAAAACACTAGTGCTTAGGAAATCTATTGGAGGCAGAAGCAGTCAAGGGTAGCCTAGGGTTAGGGTTACGCTTAGGGTTAGGGTTAGGGTACGGCTTAGGGTACGGTTTCGGGGAGGGGTTCTGGTACGGCGTAGGGTATGGGTTAGGGTTAGGGTTAGGGCTCGGTTTAGGGTACGGGTTAGGATTAGGATACGTGTTAGGGTTAGGGTACGGTTTAGGGTTAGGGTACGCGTTAGGGTTAGGGTAGTTATTAAACCTATCCCACTCTCTAGATACCCCTTAGCACGTAAAGGAATATTATTTGGGGGTCCAGCCATGGAGAAGAGTTTAGACACTAGGATAAGATAAGGAACACACCCATTATAAAGAAATCACATTAGGATTCTCTTTTTAAGCTGTTCCTTCAAACACTAGTGCTTAGGAAATCTATTGGAGGCAGAAGCAGTCAAGGGTAGCCTAGGGTTAGGGTTAGGCTTAGGGTTAGGCATAGGGTACGGCTTAGGGTACGGGTTCGGGGAGGGGTTCGGGTACGGCGTAGGGTATGGGTTAGGGTTAGGGTTAGGGTTAGTGTTAGGGTTAGGGCTCGGTTTAGGGTACGGGTTAGGATTAGGGTACGTGTTAGGGTTAGGGTAGGGGTTAGGGTTAGGGTACGCGTTAGGGTTAGGGTAGTTATTAAACCTATCCCACTCTCTAGATACCCCTTAGCACGTAAAGGAATATTATTTGGGGGTCCAGCCATGGAGAAGAGTTTAGACACTAGGATAAGATAAGGAACACACCCATTATAAAGAAATCACATTAGGATTCTCTTTTTCAGCTGTTCCTTCAAACACTAGTGCTTAGGAAATCTATTGGAGGCAGAAGCAGTCAAGGGTAGCCTAGGGTTAGGGTTAGGCTTATGGTTAGGCTTAGGGTACGGCTTAGGGTACGGGTTCGGGGAGGGGTTCGGGTACGGCGTAGGGTATGGGTTAGGGTTAGGGTTAGTGTTAGGGTTAGGGCTCGGTTTAGGGTACGGGTTAGGATTAGGGTACGTGTTAGGGTTAGGGTAGGGGTTAGGGTTAGGGTACGTGTTAGGGTTAGGGTAGTTATTAAACCTATCCCACTCTCTAGATACCCCTTAGCACGTAAAGGAATATTATTTGCGGGTCCAGCCATGGAGAAGAGTTTAGACACTAGGATAAAATAAGGAACACATACATTATAAAGAAATCACATTAGGATTCTCTTTTTAAGCTGTTCCTTCAAACACTAGTGCTTAGGAAATCTATTGGAGGCAGAAGTAGTCAAGGGTAGCCTAGGGTTAGGGTTAGGCTTAGGGTTAGGCTTAGGGTACGGCTTAGGGTACGGGTTCGGGGAGGGGTTCGGGTACGGCGTAGGGTATGGGTTAGGGTTAGGGTTAGTGTTAGGGTTAGGGCTCGGTTTAGGGTACGGGTTAGGATTAGGGTACGTGTTAGGGTTAGGGTAGGGGTTAGGGTTAGGGTACGCGTTAGGGTTAGGGTAGTTATTAAACCTATCCCACTCTCTAGATACCCCTTAGCACGTAAAGGAATATTATTTGGGGGTCCAGCCATGGAGAAGAGTTTAGACACTAGGATAAGATAAGGAACACACCCATTATAAAGAAATCACATTAGGATTCTCTTTTTAAGCTGTTCCTTCAAACACTAGTGCTTAGGAAATCTATTGGAGGCAGAAGCAGTCAAGGGTAGCCTAGGGTTAGGGTTAGGCTTAGGGTTAGGCTTAGGGTACGGCTTAGGGTACGGGTTCGGGGAGGGGTTCGGGTACGGCGTAGGGTATGGGTTAGGGTTAGGGTTAGTGTTAGGGTTAGGGCTCGGTTTAGGGTACGGGTTAGGATTAGGGTACGTGTTAGGGTTAGGGTAGGGGTTAGGGTTAGGGTACGTGTTAGGGTTAGGGAAGTTATTAAACCTATCCCACTCTCTAGATACCCCTTAGCACGTAAAGGAATATTATTTGCGGGTCCAGCCATGGAGAAGAGTTTAGACACTAGGATAAAATAAGGAACACATACATTATAAAGAAATCACATTAGGATTCTCTTTTTAAGATGTTCCTTAAAACACTAGTGCTTAGGAAATCTATTGGAGGCAGAAGCAGTCAAGGGTAGCCTAGGGTTAGGGTTAGGCTTAGGGTTAGGGTTAGGGTACGGCTTAGGGTAGGGGTTCGGGGAGGTGCTCGGGTACGGCGTAGGGTATGGGTTAGGGTTAGGGTTAGGGTTCGTGTTAGGGTTAGGGCTAGGTTTAGGGTACGGGTTAGGATTAGGGTACGTTTTAGGGTTAGGGTAGGGGTTAGGGTTAGGGTACGCGTTAGGGTTAGGGTAGTTATTAAACCTATCCCACTCTCTAGATACCCCTTAGCAAGTAAAGGAATATTATTTGGGGGTCCAGCCACGGAGAAGAGTTTAGACACTAGGATAAGATAAGGAACACACCCATTATAAAGAAATCACATTAGGATTCTCTTTTTAAGCTGTTCCTTCAAACACTAGTGCTTAGGAAATCTATTGGAGGCAGAAGCAGTCAAGGGTAGCCTAGGGTTAGGGTTAGGCTTAGGGTTAGGGTTAGGGTACGGCTTAGGGTACGGTTCGGGGAGGGGTTCGGGTACGGCGTAGGGTATGGGTTAGGGTTAGGGTTAGGGTTAGTGTTAGGGTTAGGGCTCGGTTTAGGGTACGGGTTAGGATTAGGGTACGTGTTAGGGTTAGGGTAGGGGTTAGGGTTAGGGTACGCGTTAGGGTTAGGGTAGTTATTAAACCTATCCCACTCTCTAGATACCCCTTAGCACGTAAAGGTATATTATTTGGGGGTCCAGCCATGGAGAAGAGTTTAGACACTAGGATAAGATAAGGAACACACCCATTATAAAGAAATCACATTAGGATTCTCTTTTTAAGCTGTTCCTTCAAACACTAGTGCTTAGGAAATCTATTGGAGGCAGAAGCAGTCAAGGGTAGCCTAGGGTTAGGGTTAGGCTTAGGGTTAGGGTTAGGGTACGGCTTAGGGTACGGTTTCGGGGAGGGGTTCGGGTACGGCGTAGGGTATGGGTTAGGGTTAGGGTTAGGGCTCGGTTTAGGGTACGGGTTATGATTAGGATACGTGTTAGGGTTAGGGTACGGTTTAGGGTTAGGGTACGCGTTAGGGTTAGGGTAGTTATTAAACCTATCCCACTCTCTAGATACCCCTTAGCACGTAAAGGAATATTATTTGGGGGTCCAGCCATGGAGAAGAGTTTAGACACTAGGATAAGATAAGGAACACACCCATTATAAAGAAATCACATTAGGATTCTCTTTTTAAGATGTTCCTTCAAACACTAGTGCTTAGGAAATCTATTGGAGGCAGAAGCAGTCAAGGGTAGCCTAGGGTTAGGGTTAGGCTTAGGGTTAGGCATAGGGTACGGCTTAGGGTACGGGTTCGGGGAGGGGTTCGGGTACGGCGTAGGGTATGGGTTAGGGTTAGGGTTAGGGTTAGTGTTAGGGTTAGGGCTCGGTTTAGGGTACGGGTTAGGATTAGGGTACGTGTTAGGGTTAGGGTAGGTGTTAGGGTTAGGGTACGCGTTAGGGTTAGGGTAGTTATTAAACCTATCCCACTCTCTAGATACCCCTTAGCACGTAAAGGAATATTATTTGGGGGTCCAGCCATGGAGAAGAGTTTAGACACTAGGATAAGATAAGGAACACACCCATTATAAAGAAATCACATTAGGATTCTCTTTTTAAGCTGTTCCTTCAAACACTAGTGCTTAGGAAATCTATTGGAGGCAGAAGCAGTCAAGGGTAGCCTAGGGTTAGGGTTAGGTTTAGGGTTAGGCTTAGGGTACGGCTTAGGGTACGGGTTCGGGGAGGGGTTCGGGTACGGCGTAGGGTATGGGTTAGGGTTAGGGTTAGGGTTAGTGTTAGGGTTAGGGCTCGGTTTAGAGTACGGGTTAGGATTAGGGTACGTTTTAGGGTTAGGGTAGGGGTTAGGGTTAGGGTACGCGTTAGGGTTAGGGTAGTTATTAAACCTATCCCACTCTCTAGATACCCCTTAGCACGTAAAGGAATATTATTTGGGAGTCCAGCCATGGAGAAGAGTTTAGACACTAGGATAAGATAAGGAACACACCCATTATAAAGAAATCACATTAGGATTCTCTTTTTAAGCTGTTCCTTCAAACACTAGTGCTTAGGAAATCTATTGGAGGCAGAAGCAGTCAAGGGTAGCCTAGGGTTAGGGTTAGGCTTAGGGTTAGGGTTAGGGTACGGCTTAGGGTACGGTTCGGGGAGGGGTTCGGGTACGGCGTAGGGTATGGGTTAGGGTTAGGGTTAGGGTTAGGGTTAGGGCTCGGTTTAGGGTACGGGTTAGGATTAGGGTACGTGTTAGGGTTAGGGTAGGGGTTAGGGTTAGGGTACGCGTTAGGGTTAGGGTAGTTATTAAACCTATCCCACTCTCTAGATACCCCTTAGCACGTAAAGGAATATTATTTGGGGGTCCAGCCATGGAGAAGAGTTTAGACACTAGGATAAGATAAGGAACACACCCATTATAAAGAAATCACATTAGGATTCTCTTTTTAAGCTGTTCCTTCAAACACTAGTGCTTAGGAAATCTATTGGAGGCAGAAGCAGTCAAGGGTAGCCTAGGGTTAGGGTTAGGCTTAGGGTACGGCTTAGGGTACGGGTTCGGGGAGGGGTTCGGGTACGGCGTAGGGTATGGGTTAGGGTTAGGGTTAGTGTTAGGGTTAGGGCTCGGTTTAGGGTACGGGTTAGGATTAGGGTACGTGTTAGGGTTAGGGTAGGGGTTAGGGTTAGGGTACGCGTTAGGGTTAGGGTAGTTATTAAACCTATCCCACTCTCTAGATACCCCTTAGCACGTAAAGGAATATTATTTGCGGGTCCAGCCATGGAGAAGAGTTTAGACACTAGGATAAAATAAGGAACACATACATTATAAAGAAATCACATTAGGATTCTCTTTTTAAGATGTTCCTTAAAACACTAGTGTTTAGGAAATCTATTGGAGGCAGAAGCAGTCAAGGGTAGCCTAGGGTTAGGGTTAGGCTTAGGGTTAGGGTTAGGGTACGGCTTAGGGTAGGGGTTCGGGGAGGTGTTCGGGTATGGCGTAGGGTATGGGTTAGGGTTAGGGTTAGGGTTCGTGTTAGGGTTAGGGCTCGGTTTAGGGTACGGTTTAGGATTAGGGTACGTGTTAGGGTTAGGGTAGGTGTTAGGGTTAGGGTACGCGTTAGGGTTAGGGTAGTTATTAAACCTATCCCACTCTCTAGATACCCCTTAGCACGTAAAGGAATATTATTTGGGGGTCCAGCCATGGAGAAGAGTTTAGACACTAGGATAAGATAAGGAACACACCCATTATAAAGAAATCACATTAGGATTCTCTTTTTAAGCTGTTCCTTCAAACACTAGTGCTTAGGAAATCTATTGGAGGCAGAAGCAGTCAAGGGTAGCCTAGGGTTAGGGTTAGGCTTAGGGTTAGGGTTAGGGTACGGCTTAGGGTAGGGGTTCGGGGAGGTGCTCGGGTACGGCGTAGGGTATGGGTTAGGGTTAGGGTTAGGGTTCGTGTTAGGTGTAGGGCTCGGTTTAGGGTACGGGTTAGGATTAGGGTACGTTTTAGGGTTAGGGTAGGGGTTAGGGTTAGGGTACGCGTTAGGGTTAGGGTAGTTATTAAACCTATCCCACTCTCTAGATACCCCTTAGCACGTAAAGGAATATTATTTGGGGGTCCAGCCATGGAGAAGAGTTTAGACACTAGGATAAGATAAGGAACACACCCATTATAAAGAAATCACATTAGGATTCTCTTTTTAAGCTGTTCCTTCAAACACTAGTGCTTAGGAAATCTATTGGAGGCAGAAGCAGTCAAGGGTAGCCTAGGGTTAGGGTTAGGCTTAGGGTTAGGGTTAGGGTACGGCTTAGGGTACGGTTTCGGGGAGGGGTTCGGGTACGGCGTAGGGTATGGGTTAGGGTTAGGGTTAGGGCTCGGTTTAGGGTACGGGTTAGGATTAGGATACGTGTTAGGGTTAGGGTACGGTTTACGGTTAGGGTACGCGTTAGGGTTAGGGTAGTTATTAAACCTATCCCACTCTCTAGATACCCCTTAGCACGTAAAGGAATATTATTTGGGGGTCCAGCCATGGAGAAGAGTTTAGACACTAGGATAAGATAAGGAACACACCCATTATAAAGAAATCACATTAGGATTCTCTTTTTAAGCTGTTCCTTCAAACACTAGTGCTTAGGAAATCTATTGGAGGCAGAAGCAGTCAAGGGTAGCCTAGGGTTAGGGTTAGGTTTAGGGTTAGGCTTAGGGTACGGCTTAGGGTAGGGGTTCGGGGAGGTGTTCGGGTACGGCGTAGGGTATGGGTTAGGGTTAGGGTTAGGGTTCGTGTTAGGGTTAGGGCTCGGTTTAGGGTACGGGTTAGGATTAGGGTACGTGTTAGGGTTAGGGTAGGTGTTAGGGTTAGGGTACGCGTTAGGGTTAGGGTAGTTATTAAACCTATCCCACTCTCTAGATACCCCTTAGCACGTAAAGGAATATTATTTGGGGGTCCAGCCATGGAGAAGAGTTTAGACACTAGGATAAGATAAGGAACACACCCATTATAAAGAAATCACATTAGGATTCTCTTTTTAAGCTGTTCCTTCAAACACTAGTGCTTAGGAAATCTATTGGAGGCAGAAGCAGTCAAGGGTAGCCTAGGGTTAGGGTTAGGCTTAGGGTTAGGGTTAGGGTACGGCTTAGGGTACGGTTCGGGGAGGGGTTCGGGTACGGCGTAGGGTATGGGTTAGGGTTAGGGTTAGGGTTAGGGTTAGGGCTCGGTTTAGGGTACGGGTTAGGATTAGGGTACGTGTTAGGGTTAGGGTAGGGGTTAGGGTTAGGGTACGCGTTAGGGTTAGGGTAGTTATTAAACCTATCCCACTCTCTAGATACCCCTTAGCACGTAAAGGAATATTATTTGGGGGTCCAGCCATGGAGAAGAGTTTAGACACTAGGATAAGATAAGGAACACACCCATTATAAAGAAATCACATTAGGATTCTCTTTTTAAGCTGTTCCTTCAAACACTAGTGCTTAGGAAATCTATTGGAGGCAGAAGCAGTCAAGGGTAGCCTAGGGTTAGGGTTAGGCTTAGGGTACGGCTTAGGGTACGGGTTCGGGGAGGGGTTCGGGTACGGCGTAGGGTATGGGTTAGGGTTAGGGTTAGTGTTAGGGTTAGGGCTCGGTTTAGGGTACGGGTTAGGATTAGGGTACGTGTTAGGGTTAGGGTAGGGGTTAGGGTTAGGGTACGCGTTAGGGTTAGGGTAGTTATTAAACCTATCCCACTCTCTAGATACCCCTTAGCACGTAAAGGAATATTATTTGCGGGTCCAGCCATGGAGAAGAGTTTAGACACTAGGATAAAATAAGGAACACATACATTATAAAGAAATCACATTAGGATTCTCTTTTTAAGATGTTCCTTAAAACACTAGTGTTTAGGAAATCTATTGGAGGCAGAAGCAGTCAAGGGTAGCCTAGGGTTAGGGTTAGGCTTAGGGTTAGGGTTAGGGTACGGCTTAGGGTAGGGGTTCGGGGAGGTGTTCGGGTATGGCGTAGGGTATGGGTTAGGGTTAGGGTTAGGGTTCGTGTTAGGGTTAGGGCTCGGTTTAGGGTACGGTTTAGGATTAGGGTACGTGTTAGGGTTAGGGTAGGTGTTAGGGTTAGGGTACGCGTTAGGGTTAGGGTAGTTATTAAACCTATCCCACTCTCTAGATACCCCTTAGCACGTAAAGGAATATTATTTGGGGGTCCAGCCATGGAGAAGAGTTTAGACACTAGGATAAGATAAGGAACACACCCATTATAAAGAAATCACATTAGGATTCTCTTTTTAAGCTGTTCCTTCAAACACTAGTGCTTAGGAAATCTATTGGAGGCAGAAGCAGTCAAGGGTAGCCTAGGGTTAGGGTTAGGCTTAGGGTTAGGCATAGGGTACGGCTTAGGGTACGGGTTCGGGGAGGGGTTCGGGTATGGCGTAGGGTATGCGTTAGGGTTAGGGTTAGTGTTAGGGTTAGGGCTCGGTTTAGGGTACGGGTTAGGATTAGGGTACGTGTTAGGGTTAGGGTAGGGGTTAGGGTTAGGGTACGCGTTAGGGTTAGGGTAGTTATTAAACCTATCCCACTCTCTAGATACCCCTTAGCACGTAAAGGAATATTATTTGCGGGTCCAGCCATGGAGAAGAGTTTAGACACTAGGATAAAATAAGGAACACATACATTATAAAGAAATCACATTAGGATTCTCTTTTTAAGATGTTCCTTCAAACACTAGTGCTTAGGAAATCTATTGGAGGCAGAAGCAGTCAAGGGTAGCCTAGGGTTAGGGTTAGGCTTAGGGTTAGGGTTAGGGTACGGCTTAGGGTAGGGGTTCGGGGAGGTGCTCGGGTACGGCGTAGGGTATGGGTTAGGGTTAGGGTTAGGGTTCGTGTTAGGTGTAGGGCTCGGTTTAGGGTACGGGTTAGGATTAGGGTACGTTTTAGGGTTAGGGTAGGGGTTAGGGTTAGGGTACGCGTTAGGGTTAGGGTAGTTATTAAACCTATCCCACTCTCTAGATACCCCTTAGCACGTAAAGGAATATTATTTGGGGGTCCAGCCATGGAGAAGAGTTTAGACACTAGGATAAGATAAGGAACACACCCATTATAAAGAAATCACATTAGGATTCTCTTTTTAAGCTGTTCCTTCAAACACTAGTGCTTAGGAAATCTATTGGAGGCAGAAGCAGTCAAGGGTAGCCTAGGGTTAGGGTTAGGCTTAGGGTTAGGGTTAGGGTACGGCTTAGGGTACGGTTTCGGGGAGGGGTTCGGGTACGGCGTAGGGTATGGGTTAGGGTTAGGGTTAGGGCTCGGTTTAGGGTACGGGTTAGGATTAGGATACGTGTTAGGGTTAGGGTACGGTTTAGGGTTAGGGTACGCGTTAGGGTTAGGGTAGTTATTAAACCTATCCCACTCTCTAGATACCCCTTAGCACGTAAAGGAATATTATTTGGGGGTCCAGCCATGGAGAAGAGTTTAGACACTAGGATAAGATAAGGAACACACCCATTATAAGAAATCACATTAGGATTCTCTTTTTAAGCTGTTCCTTCAAACACTAGTGCTTAGGAAATCTATTGGAGGCAGAAGCAGTCAAGGGTAGCCTAGGGTTAGGGTTAGGCTTAGGGTTAGGGTTAGGGTACGGCTTAGGGTACGGTTCGGGGAGGGGTTCGGGTACGGCGTAGGGTATGGGTTAGGGTTAGGGTTAGGGTTAGTGTTAGGGTTAGGGCTCGGTTTAGGGTACGGGTTAGGATTAGGGTACGTGTTAGGGTTAGGGTAGGGGTTAGGGTTAGGGTACGCGTTAGGGTTAGGGTAGTTATTAAACCTATCCCACTCTCTAGATACCCCTTAGCACGTAAAGGAATATTATTTGGGGGTCCAGCCATGGAGAAGAGTTTAGACACTAGGATAAGATAAGGAACACACCCATTATAAAGAAATCACATTAGGATTCTCTTTTTAAGCTGTTCCTTCAAACACTAGTGCTTAGGAAATCTATTGGAGGCAGAAGCAGTCAAGGGTAGCCTAGGGTTAGGGTTAGGCTTAGGGTACGGCTTAGGGTACGGGTTCGGGGAGGGGTTCGGGTACGGCGTAGGGTATGGGTTAGGGTTAGGGTTAGTGTTAGGGTTAGGGTTAGGGCTCGGTTTAGGGTACGGGTTAGGATTATGGTACGTGTTAGGGTTAGGGTAGGTGTTAGGGTTAGGGTACGCGTTAGGGTTAGGGTAGTTATTAAACCTATCCCACTCTCTAGATACCCCTTAGCACGTAAAGGAATATTATTTGGGGGTCCAGCCATGGAGAAGAGTTTAGACACTAGGATAAGATAAGGAACACACCCATTATAAAGAAATCACATTAGGATTCTCTTTTTAAGCTGTTCCTTCAAACACTAGTGCTTAGGAAATCTATTGGAGGCAGAAGCAGTCAAGGGTAGCCTAGGGTTAGGGTTAGGCTTAGGGTTAGGCTTAGGGTACGGCTTAGGGTACGGGTTCGGGGAGGGGTTCGGGTACGGCGTAGGGTATGGGTTAGGGTTAGGGTTAGTGTTAGGGTTAGGGCTCGGTTTAGGGTACGGGTTAGGATTAGGGTACGTGTTAGGGTTAGGGTAGGTGTTAGGGTTAGGGTACGCGTTAGGGTTAGGGTAGTTATTAAACCTATCCCACTCTCTAGATACCCCTTAGCACGTAAAGGAATATTATTTGCGGGTCCAGCCATGGAGAAGAGTTTAGACACTAGGATAAAATAAGGAACACATACATTATAAAGAAATCACATTAGGATTCTCTTTTTAAGATGTTCCTTAAAACACTAGTGCTTAGGAAATCTATTGGAGGCAGAAGCAGTCAAGGGTAGCCTAGGGTTAGGGTTAGGCTTAGGGTTAGGGTTAGGGTACGGCTTTGGGTAGGGGTTCGGGGAGGTGCTCGGGTACGGCGTAGGGTATGGGTTAGGGTTAGGGTTAGTGTTCGTGTTAGGGTTAGGGCTCGGTTTAGGGTACGTGTTAGGATTAGGGTACGTGTTAGGGTTAGGGTAGGGGTTAGGGTTAGGGTACGCGTTAGGGTTAGGGTAGTTATTAAACCTATCCCACTCTCTAGATACCCCTTAGCACGTAAAGGAATATTATTTGGGGGTCCAGCCATGGAGAAGAGTTTAGACACTAGGATAAGATAAGGAACACACCCATTATAAAGAAATCACATTAGGATTCTCTTTTTAAGCTGTTCCTTCAAACACTAGTGCTTAGGAAATCTATTGGAGGCAGAAGCAGTCAAGGGTAGCCTAGGGTTAGGGTTAGGCTTAGGGTTAGGGTTAGGGTACGGCTTAGGGTACGGTTTCGGGGAGGGGTTAGGGTACGGCGTAGGGTATGGGTTAGGGTTAGGGTTAGGGCTCGGTTTAGGGTACGGGTTAGGATTAGGATACGTGTTAGGGTTAGGGTACGGTTTAGGGTTAGGGTACGCGTTAGGGTTAGGGTAGTTATTAAACCTATCCCACTCTCTAGATACCCCTTAGCACGTAAAGGAATATTATTTGGGGGTCCAGCCATGGAGAAGAGTTTAGACACTAGGATAAGATAAGGAACACACCCATTATAAAGAAATCACATTAGGATTCTCTTTTTAAGCTGTTCCTTCAAACACTAGTGCTTAGGAAATCTATTGGAGGCAGAAGCAGTCAAGGGTAGCCTAGGGTTAGGGTTAGGCTTAGGGTTAGGCTTAGGGTACGGCTTAGTTTACGGGTTCGGGGAGGGGTTCGGGTACGGCGTAGGGTATGGGTTAGGGTTAGGGTTAGTGTTAGGGTTAGGGCTCGGTTTAGAGTACGGGTTAGGATTAGGGTACGTTTTAGGGTTAGGGTAGGGGTTAGGGTTAGGGTACGCGTTAGGGTTAGGGTAGTTATTAAACCTATCCCACTCTCTAGATACCCCTTAGCACGTAAAGGAATATTATTTGGGAGTCCAGCCATGGAGAAGAGTTTAGACACTAGGATAAGATAAGGAACACACCCATTATAAAGAAATCACATTAGGATTCTCTTTTTAAGCTGTTCCTTCAAACACTAGTGCTTAGGAAATCTATTGGAGGCAGAAGCAGTCAAGGGTAGCCTAGGGTTAGGGTTAGGCTTAGGGTACGGCTTAGGGTACGGGTTCGGGGAGGGGTTCGGGTACGGCGTAGGGTATGGGTTAGGGTTAGGGTTAGTGTTAGGGTTAGGGTTAGGGCTCGGTTTAGGGTACGGGTTAGGATTATGGTACGTGTTAGGGTTAGGGTAGGTGTTAGGGTTAGGGTACGCGTTAGGGTTAGGGTAGTTATTAAACCTATCCCACTCTCTAGATACCCCTTAGCACGTAAAGGAATATTATTTGGGGGTCCAGCCATGGAGAAGAGTTTAGACACTAGGATAAGATAAGGAACACACCCATTATAAAGAAATCACATTAGGATTCTCTTTTTAAGCTGTTCCTTCAAACACTAGTGCTTAGGAAATCTATTGGAGGCAGAAGCAGTCAAGGGTAGCCTAGGGTTAGGGTTAGGCTTAGGGTTAGGCTTAGGGTACGGCTTAGGGTACGGGTTCGGGGAGGGGTTCGGGTACGGCGTAGGGTATGGGTTAGGGTTAGGGTTAGGGTTAGTGTTAGGGTTAGGGCTCGGTTTAGGGTACGGGTTAGGATTAGGGTACGTGTTAGGGTTAGGGTAGGGGTTAGGGTTAGGGTACGCGTTAGGGTTAGGGTAGTTATTAAACCTATCCCACTCTCTAGATACCCCTTAGCACGTAAAGGAATATTATTTGGGAGTCCAGCCATGGAGAAGAGTTTAGACACTAGGATAAGATAAGGAACACACCCATTATAAAGAAATCACATTAGGATTCTCTTTTTAAGCTGTTCCTTCAAACACTAGTGATTAGGAAATCTATTGGAGGCAGAAGCAGTCAAGGGTAGCCTAGGGTTAGGGTTAGGTTTAGGGTTAGGCTTAGGGTACGGCTTAGGGTAGAGGTTCGGGGAGGTGTTCGGGTACGGCGTAGGGTATGGGTTAGGGTTAGGGTTAGGGTTCGTGTTAGGGTTAGGGCTCGGTTTAGGGTACGGGTTAGGATTAGGGTACGTGTTAGGGTTAGGGTAGGGGTTAGGGTTAGGGTACGCGTTAGGGTTAGGGTAGTTATTAAACCTATCCCACTCTCTAGATACCCCTTAGCACGTAAAGGA
This sequence comes from Balaenoptera ricei, assembly GCF_028023285.1. Classification (NCBI taxonomy): domain Eukaryota; kingdom Metazoa; phylum Chordata; class Mammalia; order Artiodactyla; family Balaenopteridae; genus Balaenoptera; species Balaenoptera ricei. The sequence continues at coordinate 54,371 of NW_026777521.1, forward strand.
ATATTATTTGCGGGTCCAGCCATGGAGAAGAGTTTAGACACTAGGATAAAATAAGGAACACATACATTATAAAGAAATCACATTAGGATTCTCTTTTTAAGATGTTCCTTAAAACACTAGTGCTTAGGAAATCTATTGGAGGCAGAAGCAGTCAAGGGTAGCCTAGGGTTAGGGTTAGGCTTAGGGTTAGGGTTAGGGTACGGCTTTGGGTAGGGGTTCGGGGAGGTGCTCGGGTACGGCGTAGGGTATGGGTTAGGGTTAGGGTTAGTGTTCGTGTTAGGGTTAGGGCTCGGTTTAGGGTACGGGTTAGGATTAGGGTACGTGTTAGGGTTAGGGTAGGGATTAGGGTTAGGGTACGCGTTAGGGTTAGGGTAGTTATTAAACCTATCCCACTCTCTAGATACCCCTTAGCACGTAAAGGAATATTATTTGGGGGTCCAGCCATGGAGAAGAGTTTAGACACTAGGATAAGATAAGGAACACACCCATTATAAAGAAATCACATTAGGATTCTCTTTTTAAGCTGTTCCTTCAAACACTAGTGCTTAGGAAATCTATTGGAGGCAGAAGCAGTCAAGGGTAGCCTAGGGTTAGGGTTAGGCTTAGGGTTAGGGTTAGGGTACGGCTTAGGGTACGGTTTCGGGGAGGGGTTCGGGTACGGCGTAGGGTATGGGTTAGGGTTAGGGTTAGGGCTCGGTTTAGGGTACGGGTTAGGATTAGGATACGTGTTAGGGTTAGGGTACGGTTTAGGGTTAGGGTACGCGTTAGGGTTAGGGTAGTTATTAAACCTATCCCACTCTCTAGATACCCCTTAGCACGTAAAGGAATATTATTTGGGGGTCCAGCCATGGAGAAGAGTTTAGACACTAGGATAAGATAAGGAACACACCCATTATAAAGAAATCACATTAGGATTCTCTTTTTAAGCTGTTCCTTCAAACACTAGTGCTTAGGAAATCTATTGGAGGCAGAAGCAGTCAAGGGTAGCCTAGGGTTAGGGTTAGGCTTAGGGTTAGGCTTAGGGTACGGCTTAGTTTACGGGTTCGGGGAGGGGTTCGGGTACGGCGTAGGGTATGGGTTAGGGTTAGGGTTAGTGTTAGGGTTAGGGCTCGGTTTAGAGTACGGGTTAGGATTAGGGTACGTTTTAGGGTTAGGGTAGGGGTTAGGGTTAGGGTACGCGTTAGGGTTAGGGTAGTTATTAAACCTATCCCACTCTCTAGATACCCCTTAGCACGTAAAGGAATATTATTTGGGAGTCCAGCCATGGAGAAGAGTTTAGACACTAGGATAAGATAAGGAACACACCCATTATAAAGAAATCACATTAGGATTCTCTTTTTAAGCTGTTCCTTCAAACACTAGTGCTTAGGAAATCTATTGGAGGCAGAAGCAGTCAAGGGTAGCCTAGGGTTAGGGTTAGGCTTAGGGTTAGGGTTAGGGTACGGCTTAGGGTACGGTTCGGGGAGGGGTTCGGGTACGGCGTAGGGTATGGGTTAGGGTTAGGGTTAGGGTTAGTGTTAGGGTTAGGGCTCGGTTTAGGGTACGGGTTAGGATTAGGGTACGTGTTAGGGTTAGGGTAGGGGTTAGGGTTAGGGTACGCGTTAGGGTTAGGGTAGTTATTAAACCTATCCCACTCTCTAGATACCCCTTAGCACGTAAAGGAATATTATTTGGGGGTCCAGCCATGGAGAAGAGTTTAGACACTAGGATAAGATAAGGAACACACCCATTATAAAGAAATCACATTAGGATTCTCTTTTTAAGCTGTTCCTTCAAACACTAGTGCTTAGGAAATCTATTGGAGGCAGAAGCAGTCAAGGGTAGCCTAGGGTTAGGGTTAGGCTTAGGGTACGGCTTAGGGTACGGGTTCGGGGAGGGTTTCAGGTACGGCGTAGGGTATGGGTTAGGGTTAGGGTTAGTGTTAGGGTTAGGGCTCGGTTTAGGGTACGGGTTAGGATTAGGGTACGTGTTAGGGTTAGGGTAGGGGTTAGGGTTAGGGTACGCGTTAGGGTTAGGGTAGTTATTAAACCTATCCCACTCTCTAGATACCCCTTAGCATGTAAAGGAATATTATTTGCGGGTCCAGCCATGGAGAAGAGTTTAGACACTAGGATAAAATAAGGAACACATACATTATAAAGAAATCACATTAGGATTCTCTTTTTAAGCTGTTCCTTCAAACACTAGTGCTTAGGAAATCTATTGGAGGCAGAAGCAGTCAAGGGTAGCCTAGGGTTAGGGTTAGGCTTAGGGTACGGCTTAGGGTACGGGTTCGGGGAGGGGTTCGGGTACGGCGTAGGGTATGGGTTAGGGTTAGGGTTAGTGTTAGGGTTAGGGCTCGGTTTAGGGTACGGGTTAGGATTAGGGTACGTGTTAGGGTTAGGGTAGGGGTTAGGGTTAGGGTACGCGTTAGGGTTAGGGTAGTTATTAAACCTATCCCACTCTCTAGATACCCCTTAGCACGTAAAGGAATATTATTTGCGGGTCCAGCCATGGAGAAGAGTTTAGACACTAGGATAAAATAAGGAACACATACATTATAAAGAAATCACATTAGGATTCTCTTTTTAAGATGTTCCTTAAAACACTAGTGCTTAGGAAATCTATTGGAGGCAGAAGCAGTCAAGGGTAGCCTAGGGTTAGGGTTACGCTTAGGGTTAGGGTTAGGGTACGGCTTAGGGTACGGTTTCGGGGAGGGGTTCTGGTACGGCGTAGGGTATGGGTTAGGGTTAGGGTTAGGGCTCGGTTTAGGGTACGGGTTAGGATTAGGATACGTGTTAGGGTTAGGGTACGGTTTAGGGTTAGGGTACGCGTTAGGGTTAGGGTAGTTATTAAACCTATCCCACTCTCTAGATACCCCTTAGCACGTAAAGGAATATTATTTGGGGGTCCAGCCATGGAGAAGAGTTTAGACACTAGGATAAGATAAGGAACACACCCATTATAAAGAAATCACATTAGGATTCTCTTTTTAAGCTGTTCCTTCAAACACTAGTGCTTAGGAAATCTATTGGAGGCAGAAGCAGTCAAGGGTAGCCTAGGGTTAGGGTTAGGCTTAGGGTTAGGCATAGGGTACGGCTTAGGGTACGGGTTCGGGGAGGGGTTCGGGTACGGCGTAGGGTATGGGTTAGGGTTAGGGTTAGGGTTAGTGTTAGGTTTAGGGCTCGGTTTAGGGTACGGGTTAGGATTAGGGTACGTGTTAGGGTTAGGGTAGGGGTTAGGGTTAGGGTACGCGTTAGGGTTAGGGTAGTTATTAAACCTATCCCACTCTCTAGATACCCCTTAGCACGTAAAGGAATATTATTTGGGGGTCCAGCCATGGAGAAGAGTTTAGACACTAGGATAAGATAAGGAACACACCCATTATAAAGAAATCACATTAGGATTCTCTTTTTCAGCTGTTCCTTCAAACACTAGTGCTTAGGAAATCTATTGGAGGCAGAAGCAGTCAAGGGTAGCCTAGGGTTAGGGTTAGGCTTAGGGTTAGGCTTAGGGTACGGCTTAGGGTACGGGTTCGGGGAGGGGTTCGGGTACGGCGTAGGGTATGGGTTAGGGTTAGGGTTAGTGTTAGGGTTAGGGCTCGGTTTAGGGTACGGGTTAGGATTAGGGTACGTGTTAGGGTTAGGGTAGGGGTTAGGGTTAGGGTACGTGTTAGGGTTAGGGTAGTTATTAAACCTATCCCACTCTCTAGATACCCCTTAGCACGTAAAGGAATATGATTTGCGGGTCCAGCCATGGAGAAGAGTTTAGACACTAGGATAAAATAAGGAACACATACATTATAAAGAAATCACATTAGGATTCTCTTTTTAAGATGTTCCTTAAAACACTAGTGCTTAGGAAATCTATTGGAGGCAGAAGCAGTCAAGGGTAGCCTAGGGTTAGGGTTAGGCTTAGGGTTAGGGTTAGGGTACGGCTTAGGGTAGGGGTTCGGGGAGGTGCTCGGGTACGGTGTAGGGTATGGGTTAGGGTTAGGGTTAGGGTTCGTGTTAGGGTTAGGGCTCGGTTTAGGGTACGGGTTAGGATTAGGGTACGTTTTAGGGTTAGGGTAGGGGTTAGGGTTAGGGTACGCGTTAGGGTTAGGGTAGTTATTAAACCTATCCCACTCTCTAGATACCCCTTAGCAAGTAAAGGAATATTATTTGGGGGTCCAGCCACGGAGAAGAGTTTAGACACTAGGATAAGATAAGGAACACACCCATTATAAAGAAATCACATTAGGATTCTCTTTTTAAGCTGTTCCTTCAAACACTAGTGCTTAGGAAATCTATTGGAGGCAGAAGCAGTCAAGGGTAGCCTAGGGTTAGGGTTAGGCTTAGGGTTAGGGTTAGGGTACGGCTTAGGGTACGGTTCGGGGAGGGGTTCGGGTACGGCGTAGGGTATGGGTTAGGGTTAGGGTTAGGGTTAGTGTTAGGGTTAGGGCTCGGTTTAGGGTACGGGTTAGGATTAGGGTACGTGTTAGGGTTAGGGTAGGGGTTAGGGTTAGGGTACGCGTTAGGGTTAGGGTAGTTATTAAACCTATCCCACTCTCTAGATACCCCTTAGCACGTAAAGGAATATTATTTGGGGGTCCAGCCATGGAGAAGAGTTTAGACACTAGGATAAGATAAGGAACACACCCATTATAAAGAAATCACATTAGGATTCTCTTTTTAAGCTGTTCCTTCAAACACTAGTGCTTAGGAAATCTATTGGAGGCAGAAGCAGTCAAGGGTAGCCTAGGGTTAGGGTTAGGCTTAGGGTTAGGGTTAGGGTACGGCTTAGGGTACGGTTTCGGGGAGGGGTTCGGGTACGGCGTAGGGTATGGGTTAGGGTTAGGGTTAGGGCTCGATTTAGGGTACGGGTTATGATTAGGATACGTGTTAGGGTTAGGGTACGGTTTAGGGTTAGGGTACGCGTTAGGGTTAGGGTAGTTATTAAACCTATCCCACTCTCTAGATACCCCTTAGCACGTAAAGGAATATTATTTGGGGGTCCAGCCATGGAGAAGAGTTTAGACACTAGGATAAGATAAGGAACACACCCATTATAAAGAAATCACATTAGGATTCTCTTTTTAAGATGTTCCTTCAAACACTAATGCTTAGGAAATCTATTGGAGGCAGAAGCAGTCAAGGGTAGCCTAGGGTTAGGGTTAGGCTTAGGGTTAGGCATAGGGTACGGCTTAGGGTACGGGTTCGGGGAGGGGTTCGGGTACGGCGTAGGGTATGGGTTAGGGTTAGGGTTAGGTTAGTGTTAGGGTTAGGGCTCGGTTTAGAGTACGGGTTAGGATTAGGGTACGTGTTAGGGTTAGGGTAGGGGTTAGGGTTAGGGTACGCGTTAGGGTTAGGGTAGTTATTAAACCTATCCCACTCTCTAGATACCCCTTAGCACGTAAAGGAATATTATTTGGGAGTCCAGCCATGGAGAAGAGTTTAGACACTAGGATAAGATAAGGAACACACCCATTATAAAGAAATCACATTAGGATTCTCTTTTTAAGCTGTTCCTTCAAACACTAGTGCTTAGGAAATCTATTGGAGGCAGAAGCAGTCAAGGGTAGCCTAGGGTTAGGGTTAGGCTTAGGGTTAGGGTTAGGGTACGGCTTAGGGTACGGTTCGGGGAGGGGTTCGGGTACGGCGTAGGGTATGGGTTAGGGTTAGGGTTAGGGTTAGGGTTAGGGCTCGGTTTAGGGTACGGGTTAGGATTAGGGTACGTGTTAGGGTTAGGGTAGGGGTTAGGGTTAGGGTACGCGTTAGGGTTAGGGTAGTTATTAAACCTATCCCACTCTCTAGATACCCCTTAGCACGTAAAGGAATATTATTTGGGGGTCCAGCCATGGAGAAGAGTTTAGACACTAGGATAAGATAAGGAACACACCCATTATAAAGAAATCACATTAGGATTCTCTTTTTAAGCTGTTCCTTCAAACACTAGTGCTTAGGAAATCTATTGGAGGCAGAAGCAGTCAAGGGTAGCCTAGGGTTAGGGTTAGGCTTAGGGTACGGCTTAGGGTACGGGTTCGGGGAGGGGTTCGGGTACGGCGTAGGGTATGGGTTAGGGTTAGGGTTAGTGTTAGGGTTAGGGCTCGGTTTAGGGTACGGGTTAGGATTAGGGTACGTGTTAGGGTTAGGGTAGGGGATAGGGTTAGGGTACGCGTTAGGGTTAGGGTAGTTATTAAACCTATCCCACTCTCTAGATACCCCTTCGCACGTAAAGGAATATTATTTGCGGGTCCAGCCATGGAGAAGAGTTTAGACACTAGGATAAAATAAGGAACACATACATTATAAAGAAATCACATTAGGATTCTCTTTTTAAGATGTTCCTTAAAACACTAGTGCTTAGGAAATCTATTGGAGGCAGAAGCAGTCAAGGGTAGCCTAGGGTTAGGGTTAGGCTTAGGGTTAGGGTTAGGGTACGGCTTAGGGTAGGGGTTCGGGGAGGTGTTCGGGTACGGCGTAGGGTATGGGTTAGGGTTAGGGTTAGGGTTCGTGTTAGGGTTAGGGCTCGGTTTAGGGTACGGGTTAGGATTAGGGTACGTTTTAGGGTTAGGGTAGGGGTTAGGGTTAGGGTACGCGTTAGGGTTAGGGTAGTTATTAAACCTATCCCACTCTCTAGATACCCCTTAGCAAGTAAAGGAATATTATTTGGGGGTCCAGCCACGGAGAAGAGTTTAGACACTAGGATAAGATAAGGAACACACCCATTATAAAGAAATCACATTAGGATTCTCTTTTTAAGCTGTTCCTTCAAACACTAGTGCTTAGGAAATCTATTGGAGGCAGAAGCAGTCAAGGGTAGCCTAGGGTTAGGGTTAGGCTTAGGGTTAGGGTTAGGGTACGGCTTAGGGTACGGTTCGGGGAGGGGTTCGGGTACGGCGTAGGGTATGGGTTAGGGTTAGGGTTAGGGTTAGTGTTAGGGTTAGGGCTCGGTTTAGGGTACGGGTTAGGATTAGGGTACGTGTTAGGGTTAGGGTAGGGGTTAGGGTTAGGGTACGCGTTAGGGTTAGGGTAGTTATTAAACCTATCCCACTCTCTAGATACCCCTTAGCACGTAAAGGAATATTATTTGGGGGTCCAGCCATGGAGAAGAGTTTAGACACTAGGATAAGATAAGGAACACACCCATTATAAAGAAATCACATTAGGATTCTCTTTTTAAGCTGTTCCTTCAAACACTAGTGCTTAGGAAATCTATTGGAGGCAGAAGCAGTCAAGGGTAGCCTAGGGTTAGGGTTAGGCTTAGGGTTAGGGTTAGGGTACGGCTTAGGGTACGGTTTCGGGGAGGGGTTCGGGTACGGCGTAGGGTATGGGTTAGGGTTAGGGTTAGGGCTCGGTTTAGGGTACGGGTTATGATTAGGATACGTGTTAGGGTTAGGGTACGGTTTAGGGTTAGGGTACGCGTTAGGGTTAGGGTAGTTATTAAACCTATCCCACTCTCTAGATACCCCTTAGCACGTAAAGGAATATTATTTGGGGGTCCAGCCATGGAGAAGAGTTTAGACACTAGGATAAGATAAGGAACACACCCATTATAAAGAAATCACATTAGGATTCTCTTTTTAAGATGTTCCTTCAAACACTAGTGCTTAGGAAATCTATTGGAGGCAGAAGCAGTCAAGGGTAGCCTAGGGTTAGGGTTAGGCTTAGGGTTAGGCATAGGGTACGGCTTAGGGTACGGGTTCGGGGAGGGGTTCGGGTACGGCGTAGGGTATGGGTTAGGGTTAGGGTTAGGGTTAGTGTTAGGGTTAGGGCTCGGTTTAGAGTACGGGTTAGGATTAGGGTACGTGTTAGGGTTAGGGTAGGGGTTAGGGTTAGGGTACGCGTTAGGGTTAGGGTAGTTATTAAACCTATCCCACTCTCTAGATACCCCTTAGCACGTAAAGGAATATTATTTGGGAGTCCAGCCATGGAGAAGAGTTTAGACACTAGGATAAGATAAGGAACACACCCATTATAAAGAAATCACATTAGGATTCTCTTTTTAAGCTGTTCCTTCAAACACTAGTGCTTAGGAAATCTATTGGAGGCAGAAGCAGTCAAGGTTAGCCTAGGGTTAGGGTTAGGCTTAGGGTTAGGGTTAGGGTACGGCTTAGGGTACGGTTCGGGGAGGGGTTCGGGTACGGCGTAGGGTATGGGTTAGGGTTAGGGTTAGGGTTAGGGTTAGGGCTCGGTTTAGGGTACGGGTTAGGATTAGGGTACGTGTTAGGGTTAGGGTAGGGGTTAGGGTTAGGGTACGCGTTAGGGTTAGGGTAGTTATTAAACCTATCCCACTCTCTAGATACCCCTTAGCACGTAAAGGAATATTATTTGGGGGTCCAGCCATGGAGAAGAGTTTAGACACTAGGATAAGATAAGGAACACACCCATTATAAAGAAATCACATTAGGATTCTCTTTTTAAGCTGTTCCTTCAAACACTAGTGCTTAGGAAATCTATTGGAGGCAGAAGCAGTCAAGGGTAGCCTAGGGTTAGGGTTAGGCTTAGGGTACGGCTTAGGGTACGGGTTCGGGGAGGGGTTCGGGTACGGCGTAGGGTATGGGTTAGGGTTAGGGTTAGTGTTAGGGTTAGGGCTCGGTTTAGGGTACGGGTTAGGATTAGGGTACGTGTTAGGGTTAGGGTAGGGGATAGGGTTAGGGTACGCGTTAGGGTTAGGGTAGTTATTAAACCTATCCCACTCTCTAGATACCCCTTCGCACGTAAAGGAATATTATTTGCGGGTCCAGCCATGGAGAAGAGTTTAGACACTAGGATAAAATAAGGAACACATACATTATAAAGAAATCACATTAGGATTCTCTTTTTAAGATGTTCCTTAAAACACTAGTGCTTAGGAAATCTATTGGAGGCAGAAGCAGTCAAGGGTAGCCTAGGGTTAGGGTTAGGCTTAGGGTTAGGGTTAGGGTACGGCTTAGGGTAGGGGTTCGGGGAGGTGTTCGGGTACGGCGTAGGGTATGGGTTAGGGTTAGGGTTAGGGTTCGTGTTAGGGTTAGGGCTCGGTTTAGGGTACGGGTTAGGATTAGGGTACGTGTTAGGGTTAGGGTAGGTGTTAGGGTTAGGGTACGCGTTAGGGTTAGGGTAGTTATTAAACCTATCCCACTCTCTAGATACCCCTTAGCACGTAAAGGAATATTATTTGGGGGTCCAGCCATGGAGAAGAGTTTAGACACTAGGATAAGATAAGGAACACACCCATTATAAAGAAATCACATTAGGATTCTCTTTTTAAGCTGTTCCTTCAAACACTAGTGCTTAGGAAATCTATTGGAGGCAGAAGCAGTCAAGGGTAGCCTAGGGTTAGGGTTAGGCTTAGGGTTAGGCTTAGGGTACGGCTTAGGGTACGGGTTCGGGGAGGGGTTCGGGTACGGCGTAGGGTATGCGTTAGGGTTAGGGTTAGTGTTAGGGTTAAGGCTCGGTTTAGGGTACGGGTTAGGATTAGGGTACGTGTTAGGGTTAGGGTAGGGGTTAGGGTTAGGGTACGCGTTAGGGTTAGGGTAGTTATTAAACCTATCCCACTCTCTAGATACCCCTTAGCACGTAAAGGAATATTATTTGCGGGTCCAGCCATGGAGAAGAGTTTAGACACTAGGATAAAATAAGGAACACATACATTATAAAGAAATCACATTAGGATTCTCTTTTTAAGATGTTCCTTAAAACACTAGTGCTTAGGAAATCTATTGGAGGCAGAAGCAGTCAAGGGTAGCCTAGGGTTAGGGTTAGGCTTAGGGTTAGGGTTAGGGTACGGCTTAGGGTAGGGGTTCGGGGAGGTGCTCGGGTACGGCGTAGGGTATGGGTTAGGGTTAGGGTTAGGGTTCGTGTTAGGGTTAGGGCTCGGTTTAGGGTACGGGTTAGGATTAGGGTACGTTTTAGGGTTAGGGTAGGGGTTAGGGTTAGGGTACGCGTTAGGGTTAGGGTAGTTAGTAAACCTATCCCACTCTCTAGATACCCCTTAGCACGTAAAGGAATATTATTTGGGGGTCCAGCCATGGAGAAGAGTTTAGACACTAGGATAAGATAAGGAACACACCCATTATAAAGAAATCACATTAGGATTCTCTTTTTAAGCTGTTCCTTCAAACACTAGTGCTTAGGAAATCTATTGGAGGCAGAAGCAGTCAAGGGTAGCCTAGGGTTAGGGTTAGGCTTAGGGTTAGGGTTAGGGTACGGCTTAGGGTACGGTTTCGGGGAGGGGTTCGGGTACGGCGTAGGGTATGGGTTAGGGTTAGGGTTAGGGCTCGGTTTAGGGTACGGGTTAGGATTAGGATACGTGTTAGGGTTAGGGTACGGTTTAGGGTTAGGGTACGCGTTAGGGTTAGGGTAGTTATTAAACCTATCCCACTCTCTAGATACCCCTTAGCACGTAAAGGAATATTATTTGGGGGTCCAGCCATGGAGAAGAGTTTAGACACTAGGATAAGATAAGGAACACACCCATTATAAAGAAATCACATTAGGATTCTCTTTTTAAGCTGTTCCTTCAAACACTAGTGCTTAGGAAATCTATTGGAGGCAGAAGCAGTCAAGGGTAGCCTAGGGTTAGGGTTAGGCTTAGGGTACGGCTTAGGGTACGGGTTCGGGGAGGGGTTCGGGTACGGCGTAGGGTATGGGTTAGGGTTAGGGTTAGTGTTAGGGTTAGGGTTAGGGCTCGGTTTAGGGTACGGGTTAGGATTAGGGTACGTGTTAGGGTTAGGGTAGGTGTTAGGGTTAGGGTACGCGTTAGGGTTAGGGTAGTTATTAAACCTATCCCACTCTCTAGATACCCCTTAGCACGTAAAGGAATATTATTTGGGGGTCCAGCCATGGAGAAGAGTTTAGACACTAGGATAAGATAAGGAACACACCCATTATAAAGAAATCACATTAGGATTCTCTTTTTAAGCTGTTCCTTAAAACACTAGTGCTTAGGAAATCTATTGGAGGCAGAAGCAGTCAAGGGTAGCCTAGGGTTAGGGTTAGGCTTAGGGTTAGGCTTAGGGTACGGCTTAGGGTACGGGTTCGGGGAGGGGTTCGGGTACGGCGTAGGGTATGGGTTAGGGTTAGGGTTAGTGTTAGGGTTAGGGCTCGGTTTAGGGTACGGGTTAGGATTAGGGTACGTGTTAGGGTTAGGGTAGGGGTTAGGGTTAGGGTACGCGTTAGGGTTAGGGTAGTTATTAAACCTATCCCACTCTCTAGATACCCCTTAGCACGTAAAGGAATATTATTTGGGGGTCCAGCCATGGAGAAGAGTTTAGACACTAGGATAAGATAAGGAACACACCCATTATAAAGAAATCACATTAGGATTCTCTTTTTCAGCTGTTCCTTCAAACACTAGTGCTTAGGAAATCTATTGGAGGCAGAAGCAGTCAAGGGTAGCCTAGGGTTAGGGTTAGGCTTAGGGTTAGGGTTAGGGTACGGCTTAGGGTACGGTTTCGGGGAGGGGTTCGGGTACGGCATAGGGTATGGGTTAGGGTTAGGGTTAGGGCTCGGTTTAGGGTACGGGTTATGATTAGGATACGTGTTAGGGTTAGGGTACGGTTTAGGGTTAGGGTACGCGTTAGGGTTAGGGTAGTTATTAAACCTATCCCACTCTCTAGATACCCCTTAGCACGTAAAGGAATATTATTTGGGGGTCCAGCCATGGAGAAGAGTTTAGACACTAGGATAAGATAAGGAACACACCCATTATAAAGAAATCACATTAGGATTCTCTTTTTAAGATGTTCCTTCAAACACTAGTGCTTAGGAAATCTATTGGAGGCAGAAGCAGTCAAGGGTAGCCTAGGGTTAGGGTTAGGCTTAGGGTTAGGCATAGGGTACGGCTTAGGGTACGGGTTCGGGCAGGGGTTCGGGTACGGCGTAGGGTATGGGTTAGGGTTAGGGTTAGGGTTAGTGTTAGGGTTAGGGCTCGGTTTAGAGTACGGGTTAGGATTAGGGTACGTGTTAGGGTTAGGGTAGGGGTTAGGGTTAGGGTACGCGTTAGGGTTAGGGTAGTTTTTAAACCTATCCCACTCTCTAGATACCCCTTAGCACGTAAAGGAATATTATTTGGGAGTCCAGCCATGGAGAAGAGTTTAGACACTAGGATAAGATAAGGAACACACCCATTATAAAGAAATCACATTAGGATTCTCTTTTTAAGCTGTTCCTTCAAACACTAGTGCTTAGGAAATCTATTGGAGGCAGAAGCAGTCAAGGGTAGCCTAGGGTTAGGGTTAGGCTTAGGGTTAGGGTTAGGGTACGGCTTAGGGTACGGTTCGGGGAGGGGTTCGGGTACGGTGTAGGGTATGGGTTAGGGTTAGGGTTAGGGTTAGGGTTAGGGCTCGGTTTAGGGTACGGGTTAGGATTAGGGTACGTGTTAGGGTTAGGGTAGGGGTTAGGGTTAGGGTACGCGTTAGGGTTAGGGTAGTTATTAAACCTATCCCACTCTCTAGATACCCCTTAGCACGTAAAGGAATATTATTTGGGGGTCCAGCCATGGAGAAGAGTTTAGACACTAGGATAAGATAAGGAACACACCCATTATAAAGAAATCACATTAGGATTCTCTTTTTAAGCTGTTCCTTCAAACACTAGTGCTTAGGAAATCTATTGGAGGCAGAAGCAGTCAAGGGTAGCCTAGGGTTAGGGTTAGGCTTAGGGTACGGCTTAGGGTACGGGTTCGGGGAGGGGTTCGGGTACGGCGTAGGGTATGGGTTAGGGTTAGGGTTAGTGTTAGGGTTAGGGCTCGGTTTAGGGTACGGGTTAGGATTAGGGTACGTGTTAGGGTTAGGGTAGGGGTTAGGGTTAGGGTACGCGTTAGGGTTAGGGTAGTTATTAAACCTATCCCACTCTCTAGATACCCCTTAGCACGTAAAGGAATATTATTTGGGAGTCCAGCCATGGAGAAGAGTTTAGACACTAGGATAAAATAAGGAACACATACATTATAAAGAAATCACATTAGGATTCTCTTTTTAAGATGTTCCTTAAAACACTAGTGCTTAGGAAATCTATTGGAGGCAGAAGCAGTCAAGGGTAGCCTAGGGTTAGGGTTAGGCTTAGGGTTAGGGTTAGGGTACGGCTTAGGGTAGGGGTTCGGGGAGGTGCTCGGGTACGGTGTAGGGTATGGGTTAGGGTTAGGGTTAGGGTTCGTGTTAGGGTTAGGGCTCGGTTTAGGGTACGGGTTAGGATTAGGGTACGTTTTAGGGTTAGGGTAGGGGTTAGGGTTAGGGTACGCGTTAGGGTTAGGGTAGTTATTAAACCTATCCCACTCTCTAGATACCCCTTAGCAAGTAAAGGAATATTATTTGGGGGTCCAGCCACGGAGAAGAGTTTAGACACTAGGATAAGATAAGGAACACACCCATTATAAAGAAATCACATTAGGATTCTCTTTTTAAGCTGTTCCTTCAAACACTAGTGCTTAGGAAATCTATTGGAGGCAGAAGCAGTCAAGGGTAGCCTAGGGTTAGGGTTAGGCTTAGGGTTAGGGTTAGGGTACGGCTTAGGGTACGGTTCGGGGAGGGGTTCGGGTACGGCGTAGGGTATGGGTTAGGGTTAGGGTTAGGGTTAGTGTTAGGGTTAGGGCTCGGTTTAGGGTACGGGTTAGGATTAGGGTACGTGTTAGGGTTAGGGTAGGGGTTAGGGTTAGGGTACGCGTTAGGGTTAGGGTAGTTATTAAACCTATCCCACTCTCTAGATACCCCTTAGCACGTAAAGGAATATTATTTGGGGGTCCAGCCATGGAGAAGAGTTTAGACACTAGGATAAGATAAGGAACACACCCATTATAAAGAAATCACATTAGGATTCTCTTTTTAAGCTGTTCCTTCAAACACTAGTGCTTAGGAAATCTATTGGAGGCAGAAGCAGTCAAGGGTAGCCTAGGGTTAGGGTTAGGCTTAGGGTTAGGGTTAGGGTACGGCTTAGGGTACGGTTTCGGGGAGGGGTTCGGGTACGGCGTAGGGTATGGGTTAGGGTTAGGGTTAGGGCTCGGTTTAGGGTACGGGTTATGATTAGGATACGTGTTAGGGTTAGGGTACGGTTTAGGGTTAGGGTACGCGTTAGGGTTAGGGTAGTTATTAAACCTATCCCACTCTCTAGATACCCCTTAGCACGTAAAGGAATATTATTTGGGGGTCCAGCCATGGAGAAGAGTTTAGACACTAGGATAAGATAAGGAACACACCCATTATAAAGAAATCACATTAGGATTCTCTTTTTAAGATGTTCCTTCAAACACTAGTGCTTAGGAAATCTATTGGAGGCAGAAGCAGTCAAGGGTAGCCTAGGGTTAGGGTTAGGCTTAGGGTTAAGCATAGGGTACGGCTTAGGGTACGGGTTCGGGGAGGGGTTCGGGTACGGCGTAGGGTATGGGTTAGGGTTAGGGTTAGGGTTAGTGTTAGGGTTAGGGCTCGGTTTAGAGTACGGGTTAGGATTAGGGTACGTGTTAGGGTTAGGGTAGGGGTTAGGGTTAGGGTACGCGTTAGGGTTAGGGTAGTTATTAAACCTATCCCACTCTCTAGATACCCCTTAGCACGTAAAGGAATATTATTTGGGAGTCCAGCCATGGAGAAGAGTTTAGACACTAGGATAAGATAAGGAACACACCCATTATAAAGAAATCACATTAGGATTCTCTTTTTAAGCTGTTCCTTCAAACACTAGTGCTTAGGAAATCTATTGGAGGCAGAAGCAGTCAAGGGTAGCCTAGGGTTAGGGTTAGGCTTAGGGTTAGGGTTAGGGTACGGCTTAGGGTACGGTTCGGGGAGGGGTTCGGGTACGGCGTAGGGTATGGGTTAGGGTTAGGGTTAGGGTTAGGGTTAGGGCTCGGTTTAGGGTACGGGTTAGGATTAGGGTACGTGTTAGGGTTAGGGTAGGGGTTAGGGTTAGGGTACGCGTTAGGGTTAGGGTAGTTATTAAACCTATCCCACTCTCTAGATACCCCTTAGCACGTAAAGGAATATTATTTGGGGGTCCAGCCATGGAGAAGAGTTTAGACACTAGGATAAGATAAGGAACACACCCATTATAAAGAAATCACATTAGGATTCTCTTTTTAAGCTGTTCCTTCAAACACTAGTGCTTAGGAAATCTATTGGCGGCAGAAGCAGTCAAGGGTAGCCTAGGGTTAGGGTTAGGCTTAGGGTACGGCTTAGGGTACGGGTTCGGGGAGGGGTTCGGGTACGGCGTAGGGTATGGGTTAGGGTTAGGGTTAGTGTTAGGGTTAGGGCTCGGTTTAGGGTACGGGTTAGGATTAGGATACGTGTTAGGGTTAGGGTAGGGGATAGGGTTAGGGTACGCGTTAGGGTTAGGGTAGTTATTAAACCTATCCCACTCTCTAGATACCCCTTCGCACGTAAAGGAATATTATTTGCGGGTCCAGCCATGGAGAAGAGTTTAGACACTAGGATAAAATAAGGAACACATACATTATAAAGAAATCACATTAGGATTCTCTTTTTAAGATGTTCCTTAAAACACTAGTGCTTAGGAAATCTATTGGAGGCAGAAGCAGTCAAGGGTAGCCTAGGGTTAGGGTTAGGCTTAGGGTTAGGGTTAGGGTACGGCTTAGGGTAGGGGTTCGGGGAGGTGTTCGGGTACGGCGTAGGGTATGGGTTAGGGTTAGGGTTAGGGTTCGTGTTAGGGTTAGGGCTCGGTTTAGGGTACGGGTTAGGATTAGGATACGTGTTAGGGTTAGGGTACGGTTTAGGGTTAGGGTACGCGTTAGGGTTAGGGTAGTTATTAAACCTATCCCACTCTCTAGATACCCCTTAGCACGTAAAGGAATATTATTTGGGGGTCCAGCCATGGAGAAGAGTTTAGACACTAGGATAAGATAAGGAACACACCCATTATAAAGAAATCACATTAGGATTCTCTTTTTAAGCTGTTCCTTCAAACACTAGTGCTTAGGAAATCTATTGGAGGCAGAAGCAGTCAAGGGTAGCCTAGGGTTAGGGTTAGGCTTAGGGTACGGCTTAGGGTACGGGTTCGGGGAGGGGTTCGGGTACGGCGTAGGGTATGGGTTAGGGTTAGGGTTAGTGTTAGGGTTAGGGTTAGGGCTCGGTTTAGGGTACGGGTTAGGATTAGGGTACGTGTTAGGGTTAGGGTAGGTGTTAGGGTTAGGGTACGCGTTAGGGTTAGGGTAGTTATTAAACCTATCCCACTCTCTAGATACCCCTTAGCACGTAAAGGAATATTATTTGGGGGTCCAGCCATGGAGAAGAGTTTAGACACTAGGATAAGATAAGGAACACACCCATTATAAAGAAATCACATTAGGATTCTCTTTTTAAGCTGTTCCTTAAAACACTAGTGCTTAGGAAATCTATTGGAGGCAGAAGCAGTCAAGGGTAGCCTAGGGTTAGGGTTAGGCTTAGGGTTAGGCTTAGGGTACGGCTTAGGGTACGGGTTCGGGGAGGGGTTCGGGTACGGCGTAGGGTATGGGTTAGGGTTAGGGTTAGTGTTAGGGTTAGGGCTCGGTTTAGGGTACGGGTTAGGATTAGGGTACGTGTTAGGGTTAGGGTAGGGGTTAGGGTTAGGGTACGCGTTAGGGTTAGGGTAGTTATTAAACCTATCCCACTCTCTAGATACCCCTTAGCACGTAAAGGAATATTATTTGGGGGTCCAGCCATGGAGAAGAGTTTAGACACTAGGATAAGATAAGGAACACACCCATTATAAAGAAATCACATTAGGATTCTCTTTTTCAGCTGTTCCTTCAAACACTAGTGCTTAGGAAATCTATTGGAGGCAGAAGCAGTCAAGGGTAGCCTAGGGTTAGGGTTAGGCTTAGGGTTAGGGTTAGGGTACGGCTTAGGGTACGGTTTCGGGGAGGGGTTCGGGTACGGCATAGGGTATGGGTTAGGGTTAGGGTTAGGGCTCGGTTTAGGGTACGGGTTATGATTAGGATACGTGTTAGGGTTAGGGTACGGTTTAGGGTTAGGGTACGCGTTAGGGTTAGGGTAGTTATTAAACCTATCCCACTCTCTAGATACCCCTTAGCACGTAAAGGAATATTATTTGGGGGTCCAGCCATGGAGAAGAGTTTAGACACTAGGATAAGATAAGGAACACACCCATTATAAAGAAATCACATTAGGATTCTCTTTTTAAGATGTTCCTTCAAACACTAGTGCTTAGGAAATCTATTGGAGGCAGAAGCAGTCAAGGGTAGCCTAGGGTTAGGGTTAGGCTTAGGGTTAGGCATAGGGTACGGCTTAGGGTACGGGTTCGGGCAGGGGTTCGGGTACGGCGTAGGGTATGGGTTAGGGTTAGGGTTAGGGTTAGTGTTAGGGTTAGGGCTCGGTTTAGAGTACGGGTTAGGATTAGGGTACGTGTTAGGGTTAGGGTAGGGGTTAGGGTTAGGGTACGCGTTAGGGTTAGGGTAGTTTTTAAACCTATCCCACTCTCTAGATACCCCTTAGCACGTAAAGGAATATTATTTGGGGGTCCAGCCATGGAGAAGAGTTTAGACACTAGGATAAGATAAGGAACACACCCATTATAAAGAAATCACATTAGGATTCTCTTTTTAAGCTGTTCCTTCAAACACTAGTGCTTAGGAAATCTATTGGAGGCAGAAGCAGTCAAGGGTAGCCTAGGGTTAGGGTTAGGCTTAGGGTTAGGGTTAGGGTACGGCTTAGGGTACGGTTCGGGGAGGGGTTCGGGTACGGCGTAGGGTATGGGTTAGGGTTAGGGTTAGGGTTAGGGTTAGGGCTCGGTTTAGGGTACGGGTTAGGATTAGGGTACGTGTTAGGGTTAGGGTAGGGGTTAGGGTTAGGGTACGCGTTAGGGTTAGGGTAGTTATTAAACCTATCCCACTCTCTAGATACCCCTTAGCACGTAAAGGAATATTATTTGGGGGTCCAGCCATGGAGAAGAGTTTAGACACTAGGATAAGATAAGGAACACACCCATTATAAAGAAATCACATTAGGATTCTCTTTTTAAGCTGTTCCTTCAAACACTAGTGCTTAGGAAATCTATTGGAGGCAGAAGCAGTCAAGGGTAGCCTAGGGTTAGGGTTAGGCTTAGGGTACGGCTTAGGGTACGGGTTCGGGGAGGGGTTCGGGTACGGCGTAGGGTATGGGTTAGGGTTAGGGTTAGTGTTAGGGTTAGGGCTCGGTTTAGGGTACGGGTTAGGATTAGGGTACGTGTTAGGGTTAGGGTAGGGGTTAGGGTTAGGGTACGCGTTAGGGTTAGGGTAGTTATTAAACCTATCCCACTCTCTAGATACCCCTTAGCACGTAAAGGAATATTATTTGGGAGTCCAGCCATGGAGAAGAGTTTAGACACTAGGATAAGATAAGGAACACACCCATTATAAAGAAATCACATTAGGATTCTCTTTTTAAGCTGTTCCTTCAAACACTAGTGCTTAGGAAATCTATTGGAGGCAGAAGCAGTCAAGGGTAGCCTAGGGTTAGGGTTAGGCTTAGGGTTAGGGTTAGGGTACGGCTTAGGGTAGGGGTTCGGGGAGGTGCTCGGGTACGGCGTAGGGTATGGGTTAGGGTTAGGGTTAGGGTTCGTGTTAGGGTTAGGGCTCGGTTTAGGGTACGGGTTAGGATTAGGGTACGTTTTAGAGTTAGGGTAGGGGTTAGGGTTAGGGTACGCGTTAGGGTTAGGGTAGTTAGTAAACCTATCCCACTCTCTAGATACCCCTTAGCACGTAAAGGAATATTATTTGGGGGTCCAGCCATGGAGAAGAGTTTAGACACTAGGATAAGATAAGGAACACACCCATTATAAAGAAATCACATTAGGATTCTCTTTTTAAGCTGTTCCTTCAAACACTAGTGCTTAGGAAATCTATTGGAGGCAGAAGCAGTCAAGGGTAGCCTAGGGTTAGGGTTAGGCTTAGGGTTAGGGTTAGGGTACGGCTTAGGGTACGGTTTCGGGGAGGGGTTCGGGTACGGCGTAGGGTATGGGTTAGGGTTAGGGTTAGGGCTCGGTTTAGGGTACGGGTTAGGATTAGGATACGTGTTAGGGTTAGGGTACGGTTTAGGGTTAGGGTACGCGTTAGGGTTAGGGTAGTTATTAAACCTATCCCACTCTCTAGATACCCCTTAGCACGTAAAGGAATATTATTTGGGGGTCCAGCCATGGAGAAGAGTTTAGACACTAGGATAAGATAAGGAACACACCCATTATAAAGAAATCACATTAGGATTCTCTTTTTAAGCTGTTCCTTCAAACACTAGTGCTTAGGAAATCTATTGGAGGCAGAAGCAGTCAAGGGTAGCCTAGGGTTAGGGTTAGGCTTAGGGTACGGCTTAGGGTACGGGTTCGGGGAGGGGTTCGGGTACGGCGTAGGGTATGGGTTAGGGTTAGGGTTAGTGTTAGGGTTAGGGTTAGGGCTCGGTTTAGGGTACGGGTTAGGATTAGGGTACGTGTTAGGGTTAGGGTAGGTGTTAGGGTTAGGGTACGCGTTAGGGTTAGGGTAGTTATTAAACCTATCCCACTCTCTAGATACCCCTTAGCACGTAAAGGAATATTATTTGGGGGTCCAGCCATGGAGAAGAGTTTAGACACTAGGATAAGATAAGGAACACACCCATTATAAAGAAATCACATTAGGATTCTCTTTTTAAGCTGTTCCTTAAAACACTAGTGCTTAGGAAATCTATTGGAGGCAGAAGCAGTCAAGGGTAGCCTAGGGTTAGGGTTAGGCTTAGGGTTAGGCTTAGGGTACGGCTTAGGGTACGGGTTCGGGGAGGGGTTCGGGTACGGCGTAGGGTATGGGTTAGGGTTAGGGTTAGTGTTAGGGTTAGGGCTCGGTTTAGGGTACGGGTTAGGATTAGGGTACGTGTTAGGGTTAGGGTAGGGGTTAGGGTTAGGGTACGCGTTAGGGTTAGGGTAGTTATTAAACCTATCCCACTCTCTAGATACCCCTTAGCACGTAAAGGAATATTATTTGCGGGTCCAGCCATGGAGAAGAGTTTAGACACTAGGATAAAATAAGGAACACATACATTATAAAGAAATCACATTAGGATTCTCTTTTTAAGATGTTCCTTAAAACACTAGTGCTTAGGAAATCTATTGGAGGCAGAAGCAGTCAAGGGTAGCCTAGGGTTAGGGTTAGGCTTAGGGTTAGGGTTAGGGTACGGCTTTGGGTAGGGGTTCGGGGAGGTGCTCGGGTACGGCGTAGGGTATGGGTTAGGGTTAGGGTTAGTGTTCGTGTTAGGGTTAGGGCTCGGTTTAGGGTACGGGTTAGGATTAGGGTACGTGTTAGGGTTAGGGTAGGGGTTAGGGTTAGGGTACGCGTTAGGGTTAGGGTAGTTATTAAACCTATCCCACTCTCTAGATACCCCTTAGCACGTAAAGGAATATTATTTGGGGGTCCAGCCATGGAGAAGAGTTTAGACACTAGGATAAGATAAGGAACACACCCATTATAAAGAAATCACATTAGGATTCTCTTTTTCAGCTGTTCCTTCAAACACTAGTGCTTAGGAAATCTATTGGAGGCAGAAGCAGTCAAGGGTAGCCTAGGGTTAGGGTTAGGCTTAGGGTTAGGGTTAGGGTACGGCTTAGGGTACGGTTTCGGGGAGGGGTTCGGGTACGGCGTAGGGTATGGGTTAGGGTTAGGGTTAGGGCTCGGTTTAGGGTACGGGTTATGATTAGGATACGTGTTAGGGTTAGGGTACGGTTTAGGGTTAGGGTACGCGTTAGGGTTAGGGTAGTTATTAAACCTATCCCACTCTCTAGATACCCCTTAGCACGTAAAGGAATATTATTTGGGGGTCCAGCCATGGAGAAGAGTTTAGACACTAGGATAAGATAAGGAACACACCCATTATAAAGAAATCACATTAGGATTCTCTTTTTAAGATGTTCCTTCAAACACTAGTGCTTAGGAAATCTATTGGAGGCAGAAGCAGTCAAGGGTAGCCTAGGGTTAGGGTTAGGCTTAGGGTTAGGCATAGGGTACGGCTTAGGGTACGGGTTCGGGCAGGGGTTCGGGTACGGCGTAGGGTATGGGTTAGGGTTAGGGTTAGGGTTAGTGTTAGGGTTAGGGCTCGGTTTAGAGTACGGGTTAGGATTAGGGTACGTGTTAGGGTTAGGGTAGGGGTTAGGGTTAGGGTTAGGGTTAGGGTTAGGGTTAGGGTTAGGGTTAGGGTTAGGGCTCGGTTTAGGGTACGGGTTAGGATTAGGGTACGTGTTAGGGTTAGGGTAGGGGTTAGGGTTAGGGTACGCGTTAGGGTTAGGGTAGTTATTAAACCTATCCCACTCTCTAGATACCCCTTAGCACGTAAAGGAATATTATTTGGGGGTCCAGCCATGGAGAAGAGTTTAGACACTAGGATAAGATAAGGAACACACCCATTATAAAGAAATCACATTAGGATTCTCTTTTTAAGCTGTTCCTTCAAACACTAGTGCTTAGGAAATCTATTGGAGGCAGAAGCAGTCAAGGGTAGCCTAGGGTTAGGGTTAGGCTTAGGGTACGGCTTAGGGTACGGGTTCGGGGAGGGGTTCGGGTACGGCGTAGGGTATGGGTTAGGGTTAGGGTTAGTGTTAGGGTTAGGGCTCGGTTTAGGGTACGGGTTAGGATTAGGGTACGTGTTAGGGTTAGGGTAGGGGTTAGGGTTAGGGTACGCGTTAGGGTTAGGGTAGTTATTAAACCTATCCCACTCTCTAGATACCCCTTAGCACGTAAAGGAATATTATTTGGGAGTCCAGCCATGGAGAAGAGTTTAGACACTAGGATAAGATAAGGAACACACCCATTATAAAGAAATCACATTAGGATTCTCTTTTTAAGCTGTTCCTTCAAACACTAGTGCTTAGGAAATCTATTGGAGGCAGAAGCAGTCAAGGGTAGCCTAGGGTTAGGGTTAGGCTTAGGGTTAGGCATAGGGTACGGCTTAGGGTACGGGTTCGGGGAGGGGTTCGGGTACGGCGTAGGGTATGGGTTAGGGTTAGGGTTAGGGTTAGTGTTAGGGTTAGGGCTCGGTTTAGGGTACGGGTTAGGATTAGGGTACGTGTTAGGGTTAGGGTAGGGGTTAGGGTTAGGGTACGCGTTAGGGTTAGGGTAGTTATTAAACCTATCCCACTCTCTAGATACCCCTTAGCACGTAAAGGAATATTATTTGGGGGTCCAGCCATGGAGAAGAGTTTAGACACTAGGATAAGATAAGGAACACACCCATTATAAAGAAATCACATTAGGATTCTCTTTTTCAGCTGTTCCTTCAAACACTAGTGCTTAGGAAATCTATTGGAGGCAGAAGCAGTCAAGGGTAGCCTAGGGTTAGGGTTAGGCTTAGGGTTAGGCTTAGGGTACGGCTTAGGGTACGGGTTCGGGGAGGGGTTCGGGTACGGCGTAGGGTATGGGTTAGGGTTAGGGTTAGTGTTAGGGTTAGGGCTCGGTTTAGGGTACGGGTTAGGATTAGGGTACGTGTTAGGGTTAGGGTAGGGGTTAGGGTTAGGGTACGTGTTAGGGTTAGGGTAGTTATTAAACCTATCCCACTCTCTAGATACCCCTTAGCACGTAAAGGAATATTATTTGCGGGTCCAGCCATGGAGAAGAGTTTAGACACTAGGATAAAATAAGGAACACATACATTATAAAGAAATCACATTAGGATTCTCTTTTTAAGATGTTCCTTAAAACACTAGTGCTTAGGAAATCTATTGGAGGCAGAAGCACTCAAGGGTAGCCTAGGGTTAGGGTTAGGCTTAGGGTTAGGGTTAGGGTACGGCTTAGGGTAGGGGTTCGGGGAGGTGCTCGGGTACGGTGTAGGGTATGGGTTAGGGTTAGGGTTAGGGTTCGTGTTAGGGTTAGGGCTCGGTTTAGGGTACGGGTTAGGATTAGGGTACGTTTTAGTGTTAGGGTAGGGGTTAGGGTTAGGGTACGCGTTAGGGTTAGGGTAGTTATTAAACCTATCCCACTCTCTAGATACCCCTTAGCAAGTAAAGGAATATTATTTGGGGGTCCAGCCACGGAGAAGAGTTTAGACACTAGGATAAGATAAGGAACACACCCATTATAAAGAAATCACATTAGGATTCTCTTTTTAAGATGTTCCTTAAAACACTAGTGCTTAGGAAATCTATTGGAGGCAGAAGCAGTCAAGGGTAGCCTAGGGTTAGGGTTAGGCTTAGGGTTAGGGTTAGGGTACGGCTTAGGGTACGGTTCGGGGAGGGGTTCGGGTACGGCGTAGGGTATGGGTTAGGGTTAGGGTTAGGGTTAGTGTTAGGGTTAGGGCTCGGTTTAGGGTACGGGTTAGGATTAGGGTACGTGTTAGGGTTAGGGTAGGGGTTAGGGTTAGGGTACGCGTTAGGGTTAGGGTAGTTATTAAACCTATCCCACTCTCTAGATACCCCTTAGCACGTAAAGGAATATTATTTGGGGGTCCAGCCATGGAGAAGAGTTTAGACACTAGGATAAGATAAGGAACACACCCATTATAAAGAAATCACATTAGGATTCTCTTTTTAAGCTGTTCCTTCAAACACTAGTGCTTAGGAAATCTATTGGAGGCAGAAGCAGTCAAGGGTAGCCTAGGGTTAGGGTTAGGCTTAGGGTTAGGGTTAGGGTACGGCTTAGGGTACGGTTTCGGGGAGGGGTTCGGGTACAGCGTAGGGTATGGGTTAGGGTTAGGGTTAGGGCTCGGTTTAGGGTACGGGTTATGATTAGGATACGTGTTAGGGTTAGGGTACGGTTTAGGGTTAGGGTACGCGTTAGGGTTAGGGTAGTTATTAAACCTATCCCACTCTCTAGATACCCCTTAGCACGTAAAGGAATATTATTTGGGGGTCCAGCCATGGAGAAGAGTTTAGACACTAGGATAAGATAAGGAACACACCCATTATAAAGAAATCACATTAGGATTCTCTTTTTAAGATGTTCCTTCAAACACTAGTGCTTAGGAAATCTATTGGAGGCAGAAGCAGTCAAGGGTAGCCTAGGGTTAGGGTTAGGCTTAGGGTTAGGCATAGGGTACGGCTTAGGGTACGGGTTCGGGGAGGGGTTCGGGTACGGCGTAGGGTATGGGTTAGGGTTAGGGTTAGGGTTAGTGTTAGGGTTAGGGCTCGGTTTAGAGTACGGGTTAGGATTAGGGTACGTGTTAGGGTTAGGGGAGGGGTTAGGGTTAGGGTACGCGTTAGGGTTAGGGTAGTTATTAAACCTATCCCACTCTCTAGATACCCCTTAGCACGTAAAGGAATATTATTTGGGAGTCCAGCCATGGAGAAGAGTTTAGACACTAGGATAAGATAAGGAACACACCCATTATAAAGAAATCACATTAGGATTCTCTTTTTAAGCTGTTCCTTCAAACACTAGTGCTTAGGAAATCTATTGGAGGCAGAAGCAGTCAAGGGTAGCCTAGGGTTAGGGTTAGGCTTAGGGTTAGGGTTAGGGTACGGCTTAGGGTACGGTTCGGGGAGGGGTTCGGGTACGGCGTAGGGTATGGGTTAGGGTTAGGGTTAGGGTTAGGGTTAGGGCTCGGTTTACGGTACGGGTTAGGATTAGGGTACGTGTTAGGGTTAGGGTAGGGGTTAGGGTTAGGGTACGCGTTAGGGTTAGGGTAGTTATTAAACCTATCCCACTCTCTAGATACCCCTTAGCACGTAAAGGAATATTATTTGGGGGTCCAGCCATGGAGAAGAGTTTAGACACTAGGATAAGATAAGGAACACACCCATTATAAAGAAATCACATTAGGATTCTCTTTTTAAGCTGTTCCTTCAAACACTAGTGCTTAGGAAATCTATTGGAGGCAGAAGCAGTCAAGGGTAGCCTAGGGTTAGGGTTAGGCTTAGGGTACGGCTTAGGGTACGGGTTCGGGGAGGGGTTCGGGTACGGCGTAGGGTATGGGTTAGGGTTAGGGTTAGTGTTAGGGTTAGGGCTCGGTTTAGGGTACGGGTTAGGATTAGGGTACGTGTTAGGGTTAGGGTAGGGGTTAGGGTTAGGGTACGCGTTAGGGTTAGGGTAGTTATTAAACCTATCCCACTCTCTAGATACCCCTTCGCACGTAAAGGAATATTATTTGCGGGTCCAGCCATGGAGAAGAGTTTAGACACTAGGATAAAATAAGGAACACATACATTATAAAGAAATCACATTAGGATTCTCTTTTTAAGATGTTCCTTAAAACACTAGTGCTTAGGAAATCTATTGGAGGCAGAAGCAGTCAAGGGTAGCCTAGGGTTAGGGTTAGGCTTAGGGTTAGGGTTAGGGTACGGCTTAGGGTAGGGGTTCGGGGAGGTGTTCGGGTATGGCGTAGGGTATGGGTTAGGGTTAGGGTTAGGGTTCGTGTTAGGGTTAGGGCTCGGTTTAGGGTACGGGTTAGGATTAGGGTACGTGTTAGGGTTAGGGTAGGTGTTAGGGTTAGGGTACGCGTTAGGGTTAGGGTAGTTATTAAACCTATCCCACTCTCTAGATACCCCTTAGCACGTAAAGGAATATTATTTGGGGGTCCAGCCATGGAGAAGAGTTTAGACACTAGGATAAGATAAGGAACACACCCATTATAAAGAAATCACATTAGGATTCTCTTTTTAAGCTGTTCCTTCAAACACTAGTGCTTAGGAAATCTATTGGAGGCAGAAGCAGTCAAGGGTAGCCTAGGGTTAGGGTTAGGCTTAGGGTTAGGCTTAGGGTACGGCTTAGGGTACGGGTTCGGGGAGGGGTTCGGGTACGGCGTAGGGTATGCGTTAGGGTTAGGGTTAGTGTTAGGGTTAAGGCTCGGTTTAGGGTACGGGTTAGGATTAGGGTACGTGTTAGGGTTAGGGTTAGGGTTAGGGTTAGGGTTAGGGTTAGGGTTAGGGTACGGCTTAGGGTACGGTTCGGGGAGGGGTTCGGGTACGGCGTAGGGTATGGGTTAGGGTTAGGGTTAGGGTTAGGGTTAGGGCTCGGTTTAGGGTACGGGTTAGGATTAGGGTACGTGTTAGGGTTAGGGTAGGGGTTAGGGTTAGGGTACGCGTTAGGGTTAGGGTAGTTATTAAACCTATCCCACTCTCTAGATACCCCTTAGCACGTAAAGGAATATTATTTGGGGGTCCAGCCATGGAGAAGAGTTTAGACACTAGGATAAGATAAGGAACACACCCATTATAAAGAAATCACATTAGGATTCTCTTTTTAAGCTGTTCCTTCAAACACTAGTGCTTAGGAAATCTATTGGAGGCAGAAGCAGTCAAGGGTAGCCTAGGGTTAGGGTTAGGCTTAGGGTACGGCTTAGGGTACGGGTTCGGGGAGGGGTTCGGGTACGGCGTAGGGTATGGGTTAGGGTTAGGGTTAGTGTTAGGGTTAGGGCTCGGTTTAGGGTACGGGTTAGGATTAGGGTACGTGTTAGGGTTAGGGTAGGGGTTAGGGTTAGGGTACGCGTTAGGGTTAGGGTAGTTATTAAACCTATCCCACTCTCTAGATACCCCTTAGCACGTAAAGGAATATTATTTGGGAGTCCAGCCATGGAGAAGAGTTTAGACACTAGGATAAGATAAGGAACACACCCATTATAAAGAAATCACATTAGGATTCTCTTTTTAAGCTGTTCCTTCAAACACTAGTGCTTAGGAAATCTATTGGAGGCAGAAGCAGTCAAGGGTAGCCTAGGGTTAGGGTTAGGCTTAGGGTTAGGCATAGGGTACGGCTTAGGGTACGGGTTCGGGGAGGGGTTCGGGTACGGCGTAGGGTATGGGTTAGGGTTAGGGTTAGGGTTAGTGTTAGGGTTAGGGCTCGGTTTAGGGTACGGGTTAGGATTAGGGTACGTGTTAGGGTTAGGGTAGGGGTTAGGGTTAGGGTACGCGTTAGGGTTAGGGTAGTTATTAAACCTATCCCACTCTCTAGATACCCCTTAGCACGTAAAGGAATATTATTTGGGGGTCCAGCCATGGAGAAGAGTTTAGACACTAGGATAAGATAAGGAACACACCCATTATAAAGAAATCACATTAGGATTCTCTTTTTCAGCTGTTCCTTCAAACACTAGTGCTTAGGAAATCTATTGGAGGCAGAAGCAGTCAAGGGTAGCCTAGGGTTAGGGTTAGGCTTAGGGTTAGGCTTAGGGTACGGCTTAGGGTACGGGTTCGGGGAGGGGTTCGGGTACGGCGTAGGGTATGGGTTAGGGTTAGGGTTAGTGTTAGGGTTAGGGCTCGGTTTAGGGTACGGGTTAGGATTAGGGTACGTGTTAGGGTTAGGGTAGGGGTTAGGGTTAGGGTACGTGTTAGGGTTAGGGTAGTTATTAAACCTATCCCACTCTCTAGATACCCCTTAGCACGTAAAGGAATATTATTTGCGGGTCCAGCCATGGAGAAGAGTTTAGACACTAGGATAAAATAAGGAACACATACATTATAAAGAAATCACATTAGGATTCTCTTTTTAAGATGTTCCTTAAAACACTAGTGCTTAGGAAATCTATTGGAGGCAGAAGCAGTCAAGGGTAGCCTAGGGTTAGGGTTAGGCTTAGGGTTAGGGTTAGGGTACGGCTTAGGGTAGGGGTTCGGGGAGGTGCTCGGGTACGGTGTAGGGTATGGGTTAGGGTTAGGGTTAGGGTTCGTGTTAGGGTTAGGGCTCGGTTTAGGGTACGGGTTAGGATTAGGGTACGTTTTAGGGTTAGGGTAGGGGTTAGGGTTAGGGTACGCGTTAGGGTTAGGGTAGTTATTAAACCTATCCCACTCTCTAGATACCCCTTAGCAAGTAAAGGAATATTATTTGGGGGTCCAGCCACGGAGAAGAGTTTAGACACTAGGATAAGATAAGGAACACACCCATTATAAAGAAATCACATTAGGATTCTCTTTTTAAGCTGTTCCTTCAAACACTAGTGCTTAGGAAATCTATTGGAGGCAGAAGCAGTCAAGGGTAGCCTAGGGTTAGGGTTAGGCTTAGGGTTAGGGTTAGGGTACGGCTTAGGGTACGGTTCGGGGAGGGGTTCGGGTACGGCGTAGGGTATGGGTTAGGGTTAGGGTTAGGGTTAGTGTTAGGGTTAGGGCTCGGTTTAGGGTACGGGTTAGGATTAGGGTACGTGTTAGGGTTAGGGTAGGGGTTAGGGTTAGGGTACGCGTTAGGGTTAGGGTAGTTATTAAACCTATCCCACTCTCTAGATACCCCTTAGCACGTAAAGGAATATTATTTGGGGGTCCAGCCATGGAGAAGAGTTTAGACACTAGGATAAGATAAGGAACACACCCATTATAAAGAAATCACATTAGGATTCTCTTTTTAAGCTGTTCCTTCAAACACTAGTGCTTAGGAAATCTATTGGAGGCAGAAGCAGTCAAGGGTAGCCTAGGGTTAGGATTAGGCTTAGGGTTAGGGTTAGGGTACGGCTTAGGGTACGGTTTCGGGGAGGGGTTCGGGTACAGCGTAGGGTATGGGTTAGGGTTAGGGTTAGGGCTCGGTTTAGGGTACGGGTTATGATTAGGATACGTGTTAGGGTTAGGGTACGGTTTAGGGTTAGGGTACGCGTTAGGGTTAGGGTAGTTATTAAACCTATCCCACTCTCTAGATACCCCTTAGCACGTAAAGGAATATTATTTGGGGGTCCAGCCATGGAGAAGAGTTTAGACACTAGGATAAGATAAGGAACACACCCATTATAAAGAAATCACATTAGGATTCTCTTTTTAAGATGTTCCTTCAAACACTAGTGCTTAGGAAATCTATTGGAGGCAGAAGCAGTCAAGGGTAGCCTAGGGTTAGGGTTAGGCTTAGGGTTAGGCATAGGGTACGGCTTAGGGTACGGGTTCGGGGAGGGGTTCGGGTACGGCGTAGGGTATGGGTTAGGGTTAGGGTTAGGGTTAGTGTTAGGGTTAGGGCTCGGTTTAGAGTACGGGTTAGGATTAGGGTACGTGTTAGGGTTAGGGTAGGGGTTAGGGTTAGGGTACGCGTTAGGGTTAGGGTAGTTATTAAACCTATCCCACTCTCTAGATACCCCTTAGCACGTAAAGGAATATTATTTGGGAGTCCAGCCATGGAGAAGAGTTTAGACACTAGGATAAGATAAGGAACACACCCATTATAAAGAAATCACATTAGGATTCTCTTTTTAAGCTGTTCCTTCAAACACTAGTGCTTAGGAAATCTATTGGAGGCAGAAGCAGTCAAGGGTAGCCTAGGGTTAGGGTTAGGCTTAGGGTTAGGGTTAGGGTACGGCTTAGGGTACGGTTCGGGGAGGGGTTCGGGTACGGCGTAGGGTATGGGTTAGGGTTAGGGTTAGGGTTAGGGTTAGGGCTCGGTTTAGGGTACGGGTTAGGATTAGGGTACGTGTTAGGGTTAGGGTAGGGGTTAGGGTTAGGGTACGCGTTAGGGTTAGGGTAGTTATTAAACCTATCCCACTCTCTAGATACCCCTTAGCACGTAAAGGAATATTATTTGGGGGTCCAGCCATGGAGAAGAGTTTAGACACTAGGATAAGATAAGGAACACACCCATTATAAAGAAATCACATTAGGATTCTCTTTTTAAGCTGTTCCTTCAAACACTAGTGCTTAGGAAATCTATTGGAGGCAGAAGCAGTCAAGGGTAGCCTAGGGTTAGGGTTAGGCTTAGGGTACGGCTTAGGGTACGGGTTCGGGGAGGGGTTCGGGTACGGCGTAGGGTATGGGTTAGGGTTAGGGTTAGTGTTAGGGTTAGGGCTCGGTTTAGGGTACGGGTTAGGATTAGGGTACGTGTTAGGGTTAGGGTAGGGGTTAGGGTTAGGGTACGCGTTAGGGTTAGGGTAGTTATTAAACCTATCCCACTCTCTAGATACCCCTTCGCACGTAAAGGAATATTATTTGCGGGTCCAGCCATGGAGAAGAGTTTAGACACTAGGATAAAATAAGGAACACATACATTATAAAGAAATCACATTAGGATTCTCTTTTTAAGATGTTCCTTAAAACACTAGTGCTTAGGAAATCTATTGGAGGCAGAAGCAGTCAAGGGTAGCCTAGGGTTAGGGTTAGGCTTAGGGTTAGGGTTAGGGTACGGCTTAGGGTAGGGGTTCGGGGAGGTGTTCGGGTATGGCGTAGGGTATGGGTTAGGGTTAGGGTTAGGGTTCGTGTTAGGGTTAGGGCTCGGTTTAGGGTACGGGTTAGGATTAGGGTACGTGTTAGGGTTAGGGTAGGTGTTAGGGTTAGGGTACGCGTTAGGGTTAGGGTAGTTATTAAACCTATCCCACTCTCTAGATACCCCTTAGCACGTAAAGGAATATTATTTGGGGGTCCAGCCATGGAGAAGAGTTTAGACACTAGGATAAGATAAGGAACACACCCATTATAAAGAAATCACATTAGGATTCTCTTTTTAAGCTGTTCCTTCAAACACTAGTGCTTAGGAAATCTATTGGAGGCAGAAGCAGTCAAGGGTAGCCTAGGGTTAGGGTTAGGCTTAGGGTTAGGCTTAGGGTACGGCTTAGGGTACGGGTTCGGGGAGGGGTTCGGGTACGGCGTAGGGTATGCGTTAGGGTTAGGGTTAGTGTTAGGGTTAAGGCTCGGTTTAGGGTACGGGTTAGGATTAGGGTACGTGTTAGGGTTAGGGTAGGGGTTAGGGTTAGGGTACGCGTTAGGGTTAGGGTAGTTATTAAACCTATCCCACTCTCTAGATACCCCTTAGCACGTAAAGGAATATTATTTGCGGGTCCAGCCATGGAGAAGAGTTTAGACACTAGGATAAAATAAGGAACACATACATTATAAAGAAATCACATTAGGATTCTCTTTTTAAGATGTTCCTTAAAACACTAGTGCTTAGGAAATCTATTGGAGGCAGAAGCAGTCAAGGGTAGCCTAGGGTTAGGGTTAGGCTTAGGGTTAGGGTTAGGGTACGGCTTAGGGTAGGGGTTCGGGGAGGTGCTCGGGTACGGCGTAGGGTATGGGTTAGGGTTAGGGTTAGGGTTCGTATTAGGGTTAGGGCTCGGTTTAGGGTACGGGTTAGGATTAGGGTACGTTTTAGGGTTAGGGTAGGGGTTAGGGTTAGGGTACGCGTTAGGGTTAGGGTAGTTATTAAACCTATCCCACTCTCTAGATACCCCTTAGCACGTAAAGGAATATTATTTGGGGGTCCAGCCATGGAGAAGAGTTTAGACACTAGGATAAGATAAGGAACACACCCATTATAAAGAAATCACATTAGGATTCTCTTTTTAAGCTGTTCCTTCAAACACTAGTGCTTAGGAAATCTATTGGAGGCAGAAGCAGTCAAGGGTAGCCTAGGGTTAGGGTTAGGCTTAGGGTTAGGGTTAGGGTACGGCTTAGGGTACGGTTTCGGGGAGGGGTTCGGGTACGGCGTAGGGTATGGGTTAGGGTTAGGGTTAGGGCTCGGTTTAGGGTACGGGTTAGGATTAGGATACGTGTTAGGGTTAGGGTACGGTTTAGGGTTAGGGTACGCGTTAGGGTTAGGGTAGTTATTAAACCTATCCCACTCTCTAGATACCCCTTAGCACGTAAAGGAATATTATTTGGGGGTCCAGCCATGGAGAAGAGTTTAGACACTAGGATAAGATAAGGAACACACCCATTATAAAGAAATCACATTAGGATTCTCTTTTTAAGCTGTTCCTTCAAACACTAGTGCTTAGGAAATCTATTGGAGGCAGAAGCAGTCAAGGGTAGCCTAGGGTTAGGGTTAGGCTTAGGGTTAGGGTTAGGGTATGGCTTAGGGTACGGTTCGGGGAGGGGTTCGGGTACGGCGTAGGGTATGGGTTAGGGTTAGGGTTAGGGTTAGTGTTAGGGTTAGGGCTCGGTTTAGGGTACGGGTTAGGATTAGGGTACGTGTTAGGGTTAGGGTAGGGGTTAGGGTTAGGGTACGCGTTAGGGTTAGGGTAGTTATTAAACCTATCCCACTCTCTAGATACCCCTTAGCACGTAAAGGAATATTATTTGGGGGTCCAGCCATGGAGAAGAGTTTAGACACTAGGATAAGATAAGGAACACACCCATTATAAAGAAATCACATTAGGATTCTCTTTTTAAGCTGTTCCTTCAAACACTAGTGCTTAGGAAATCTATTGGAGGCAGAAGCAGTCAAGGGTAGCCTAGGGTTAGGGTTAGGCTTAGGGTACGGCTTAGGGTACGGGTTCGGGGAGGGGTTCGGGTACGGCGTAGGGTATGGGTTAGGGTTAGGGTTAGTGTTAGGGTTAGGGTTAGGGCTCGGTTTAGGGTACGGGTTAGGATTAGGGTACGTGTTAGGGTTAGGGTAGGTGTTAGGGTTAGGGTACGCGTTAGGGTTAGGGTAGTTATTAAACCTATCCCACTCTCTAGATACCCCTTAGCACGTAAAGGAATATTATTTGGGGGTCCAGCCATGGAGAAGAGTTTAGACACTAGGATAAGATAAGGAACACACCCATTATAAAGAAATCACATTAGGATTCACTTTTTAAGCTGTTCCTTAAAACACTAGTGCTTAGGAAATCTATTGGAGGCAGAAGCAGTCAAGGGTAGCCTAGGGTTAGGGTTAGGCTTAGGGTTAGGCTTAGGGTACGGCTTAGGGTACGGGTTCGGGGAGGGGTTCGGGTACGGCATAGGGTATGGGTTAGGGTTAGGGTTAGTGTTAGGGTTAGGGCTCGGTTTAGGGTACGGGTTAGGATTAGGGTACGTGTTAGGGTTAGGGTAGGGGTTAGGGTTAGGGTACGCGTTAGGGTTAGGGTAGTTATTAAACCTATCCCACTCTCTAGATACCCCTTAGCACGTAAAGGAATATTATTTGCGGGTCCAGCCATGGAGAAGAGTTTAGACACTAGGATAAAATAAGGAACACATACATTATAAAGAAATCACATTAGGATTCTCTTTTTAAGATGTTCCTTAAAACACTAGTGCTTAGGAAATCTATTGGAGGCAGAAGCAGTCAAGGGTAGCCTAGGGTTAGGGTTAGGCTTAGGGTTAGGGTTAGGGTACGGCTTTGGGTAGGGGTTCGGGGAGGTGCTCGGGTACGGCGTAGGGTATGGGTTAGGGTTAGGGTTAGTGTTCGTGTTAGGGTTAGGGCTCGGTTTAGGGTACGGGTTAGGATTAGGGTACGTGTTAGGGTTAGGGTAGGGGTTAGGGTTAGGGTACGCGTTAGGGTTAGGGTAGTTATTAAACCTATCCCACTCTCTAGATACCCCTTAGCACGTAAAGGAATATTATTTGGGGGTCCAGCCATGGAGAAGAGTTTAGACACTAGGATAAGATAAGGAACACACCCATTATAAAGAAATCACATTAGGATTCTCTTTTTAAGCTGTTCCTTCAAACACTAGTGCTTAGGAAATCTATTGGAGGCAGAAGCAGTCAAGGGTAGCCTAGGGTTAGGGTTAGGCTTAGGGTTAGGGTTAGGGTACGGCTTAGGGTACGGTTTCGGGGAGGGGTTCGGGTACGGCGTAGGGTATGGGTTAGGGTTAGGGTTAGGGCTCGGTTTAGGGTACGGGTTATGATTAGGATACGTGTTAGGGTTAGGGTACGGTTTAGGGTTAGGGTACGCGTTAGGGTTAGGGTAGTTATTAAACCTATCCCACTCTCTAGATACCCCTTAGCACGTAAAGGAATATTATTTGGGGGTCCAGCCATGGAGAAGAGTTTAGACACTAGGATAAGATAAGGAACACACCCATTATAAAGAAATCACATTAGGATTCTCTTTTTAAGATGTTCCTTCAAACACTAGTGCTTAGGAAATCTATTGGAGGCAGAAGCAGTCAAGGGTAGCCTAGGGTTAGGGTTAGGCTTAGGGTTAGGCATAGGGTACGGCTTAGGGTACGGGTTCGGGGAGGGGTTCGGGTACGGCGTAGGGTATGGGTTAGGGTTAGGGTTAGGGTTAGTGTTAGGGTTAGGCCTCGGTTTAGAGTACGGGTTAGGATTAGGGTACGTGTTAGGGTTAGTGTAGGGGTTAGGGTTAGGGTACGCGTTAGGGTTAGGGTAGTTATTAAACCTAACCCACTCTCTAGATACCCCTTAGCACGTAAAGGAATATTATTTGGGAGTCCAGCCATGGAGAAGAGTTTAGACACTAGGATAAGATAAGGAACACACCCATTATAAAGAAATCACATTAGGATTCTCTTTTTAAGCTGTTCCTTCAAACACTAGTGCTTAGGAAATCTATTGGAGGCAGAAGCAGTCAAGGGTAGCCTAGGGTTAGGGTTAGGCTTAGGGTTAGGGTTAGGGTACGGCTTAGGGTACGGTTCGGGGAGGGGTTCGGGTACGGCGTAGGGTATGGGTTAGGGTTAGGGTTAGGGTTAGGGTTAGGGCTCGGTTTAGGGTACGGGTTAGGATTAGGGTACGTGTTAGGGTTAGGGTAGGGGTTAGGGTTAGGGTACGCGTTAGGGTTAGGGTAGTTATTAAACCTATCCCACTCTCTAGATACCCCTTAGCACGTAAAGGAATATTATTTGGGGGTCCAGCCATGGAGAAGAGTTTAGACACTAGGATAAGATAAGGAACACACCCATTATAAAGAAATCACATTAGGATTCTCTTTTTAAGCTGTTCCTTCAAACACTAGTGCTTAGGAAATCTATTGGAGGCAGAAGCAGTCAAGGGTAGCCTAGGGTTAGGGTTAGGCTTAGGGTACGGCTTAGGGTACGGGTTCGGGGAGGGGTTCGGGTACGGCGTAGGGTATGGGTTAGGGTTAGGGTTAGTGTTAGGGTTAGGGCTCGGTTTAGGGTACGGGTTAGGATTAGGGTACGTGTTAGGGTTAGGGTAGGGGTTAGGGTTAGGGTACGCGTTAGGGTTAGGGTAGTTATTAAACCTATCCCACTCTCTAGATACCCCTTCGCACGTAAAGGAATATTATTTGCGGGTCCAGCCATGGAGAAGAGTTTAGACACTAGGATAAAATAAGGAACACATACATTATAAAGAAATCACATTAGGATTCTCTTTTTAAGATGTTCCTTAAAACACTAGTGCTTAGGAAATCTATTGGAGGCAGAAGCAGTCAAGGGTAGCCTAGGGTTAGGGTTAGGCTTAGGGTTAGGGTTAGGGTACGGCTTAGGGTAGGGGTTCGGGGAGGTGTTCGGGTACGGCGTAGGGTATGGGTTAGGGTTAGGGTTAGGGTTCGTGTTAGGGTTAGGGCTCGGTTTAGGGTACGGGTTAGGATTAGGGTACGTGTTAGGGTTAGGGTAGGTGTTAGGGTTAGGGTACGCGTTAGGGTTAGGGTAGTTATTAAACCTATCCCACTCTCTAGATACCCCTTAGCACGTAAAGGAATATTATTTGGGGGTCCAGCCATGGAGAAGAGTTTAGACACTAGGATAAGATAAGGAACACACCCATTATAAAGAAATCACATTAGGATTCTCTTTTTAAGCTGTTCCTTCAAACACTAGTGCTTAGGAAATCTATTGGAGGCAGAAGCAGTCAAGGGTAGCCTAGGGTTAGGGTTAGGCTTAGGGTTAGGCTTAGGGTACGGCTTAGGGTACGGGTTCGGGGAGGGGTTCGGGTACGGCGTAGGGTATGCGTTAGGGTTAGGGTTAGTGTTAGGGTTAAGGCTCGGTTTAGGGTACGGGTTAGGATTAGGGTACGTGTTAGGGTTAGGGTAGGTGTTAGGGTTAGGGTACGCGTTAGGGTTAGGGTAGTTATTAAACCTATCCCACTCTCTAGATACCCCTTAGCACGTAAAGGAATATTATTTGGGGGTCCAGCCATGGAGAAGAGTTTAGACACTAGGATAAGATAAGGAACACACCCATTATAAAGAAATCACATTAGGATTCTCTTTTTAAGCTGTTCCTTCAAACACTAGTGCTTAGGAAATCTATTGGAGGCAGAAGCAGTCAAGGGTAGCCTAGGGTTAGGGTTAGGCTTAGGGTTAGGCTTAGGGTACGGCTTAGGGTACGGGTTCGGGGAGGGGTTCGGGTACGGCGTAGGGTATGCGTTAGGGTTAGGGTTAGTGTTAGGGTTAAGGCTCGGTTTAGGGTACGGGTTAGGATTAGGGTACGTGTTAGGGTTAGGGTAGGGGTTAGGGTTAGGGTACGCGTTAGGGTTAGGGTAGATATTAAACCTATCCCACTCTCTAGATACCCCTTAGCACGTAAAGGAATATTATTTGCGGGTCCAGCCATGGAGAAGAGTTTAGACACTAGGATAAAATAAGGAACACATACATTATAAAGAAATCACATTAGGATTCTCTTTTTAAGATGTTCCTTAAAACACTAGTGCTTAGGAAATCTATTGGAGGCAGAAGCAGTCAAGGGTAGCCTAGGGTTAGGGTTAGGCTTAGGGTTAGGGTTAGGGTACGGCTTAGGGTAGGGGTTCGGGGAGGTGCTCGGGTACGGCGTAGGGTATGGGTTAGGGTTAGGGTTAGGGTTCGTGTTAGGGTTAGGGCTCGGTTTAGGGTACGGGTTAGGATTAGGGTACGTTTTAGGGTTAGGGTAGGGGTTAGGGTTAGGGTACGCGTTAGGGTTAGGGTAGTTATTAAACCTATCCCACTCTCTAGATACCCCTTAGCACGTAAAGGAATATTATTTGGGGGTCCAGCCATGGAGAAGAGTTTAGACACTAGGATAAGATAAGGAACACACCCATTATAAAGAAATCACATTAGGATTCTCTTTTTAAGCTGTTCCTTCAAACACTAGTGCTTAGGAAATCTATTGGAGGCAGAAGCAGTCAAGGGTAGCCTAGGGTTAGGGTTAGGCTTAGGGTTAGGGTTAGGGTACGGCTTAGGGTACGGTTTCGGGGAGGGGTTCGGGTACGGCGTAGGGTATGGGTTAGGGTTAGGGTTAGGGCTCGGTTTAGGGTACGGGTTAGGATTAGGATACGTGTTAGGGTTAGGGTACGGTTTAGGGTTAGGGTACGCGTTAGGGTTAGGGTAGTTATTAAACCTATCCCACTCTCTAGATACCCCTTAGCACGTAAAGGAATATTATTTGGGGGTCCAGCCATGGAGAAGAGTTTAGACACTAGGATAAGATAAGGAACACACCCATTATAAAGAAATCACATTAGGATTCTCTTTTTAAGCTGTTCCTTCAAACACTAGTGCTTAGGAAATCTATTGGAGGCAGAAGCAGTCAAGGGTAGCCTAGGGTTAGGGTTAGGCTTAGGGTTAGGGTTAGGGTACGGCTTAGGGTACGGTTCGGGGAGGGGTTCGGGTACGGCGTAGGGTATGGGTTAGGGTTAGGGTTAGGGTTAGTGTTAGGGTTAGGGCTCGGTTTAGGGTACGGGTTAGGATTAGGGTACGTGTTAGGGTTAGGGTAGGGGTTAGGGTTAGGGTACGCGTTAGGGTTAGGGTAGTTATTAAACCTATCCCACTCTCTAGATACCCCTTAGCACGTAAAGGAATATTATTTGGGGGTCCAGCCATGGAGAAGAGTTTAGACACTAGGATAAGATAAGGAACACACCCATTATAAAGAAATCACATTAGGATTCTCTTTTTAAGCTGTTCCTTCAAACACTAGTGCTTAGGAAATCTATTGGAGGCAGAAGCAGTCAAGGGTAGCCTAGGGTTAGGGTTAGGCTTAGGGTACGGCTTAGGGTACGGGTTCGGGGAGGGGTTCGGGTACGGCGTAGGGTATGGGTTAGGGTTAGGGTTAGTGTTAGGGTTAGGGTTAGGGCTCGGTTTAGGGTACGGGTTAGGATTAGGGTACGTGTTAGGGTTAGGGTAGGTGTTAGGGTTAGGGTACGCGTTAGGGTTAGGGTAGTTATTAAACCTATCCCACTCTCTAGATACCCCTTAGCACGTAAAGGAATATTATTTGGGGGTCCAGCCATGGAGAAGAGTTTAGACACTAGGATAAGATAAGGAACACACCCATTATAAAGAAATCACATTA
Organism: Balaenoptera ricei; assembly: GCF_028023285.1. Lineage (NCBI taxonomy): Eukaryota > Metazoa > Chordata > Mammalia > Artiodactyla > Balaenopteridae > Balaenoptera > Balaenoptera ricei. Next base: position 92,022 of record NW_026777521.1, read on the forward strand.
GGATTCTCTTTTTAAGCTGTTCCTTCAAACACTAGTGCTTAGGAAATCTATTGGAGGCAGAAGCAGTCAAGGATAGCCTAGGGTTAGGGTTAGGCTTAGGGTTAGGCTTAGGGTACGGCTTAGGGTACGGGTTCGGGGAGGGGTTCGGGTACGGCGTAGGGTATGGGTTAGGGTTAGGGTTAGTGTTAGGGTTAGGGCTCGGTTTAGGGTACGGGTTAGGATTAGGGTACGTGTTAGGGTTAGGGTAGGGGTTAGGGTTAGGGTACGCGTTAGGGTTAGGGTAGTTATTAAACCTATCCCACTCTCTAGATACCCCTTAGCACGTAAAGGAATATTATTTGCGGGTCCAGCCATGGAGAAGAGTTTAGACACTAGGATAAAATAAGGAACACATACATTATAAAGAAATCACATTAGGATTCTCTTTTTAAGATGTTCCTTAAAACACTAGTGCTTAGGAAATCTATTGGAGGCAGAAGCAGTCAAGGGTAGCCTAGGGTTAGGGTTAGGCTTAGGGTTAGGGTTAGGGTACGGCTTTGGGTAGGGGTTCGGGGAGGTGCTCGGGTACGGCGTAGGGTATGGGTTAGGGTTAGGGTTAGTGTTCGTGTTAGGGTTAGGGCTCGGTTTAGGGTACGGGTTAGGATTAGGGTACGTGTTAGGGTTAGGGTAGGGGTTAGGGTTAGGGTACGCGTTAGGGTTAGGGTAGTTATTAAACCTATCCCACTCTCTAGATACCCCTTAGCACGTCAAGGAATATTATTTGGGGGTCCAGCCATGGAGAAGAGTTTAGACACTAGGATAAGATAAGGAACACACCCATTATAAAGAAATCACATTAGGATTCTCTTTTTAAGCTGTTCCTTCAAACACTAGTGCTTAGGAAATCTATTGGAGGCAGAAGCAGTCAAGGGTAGCCTAGGGTTAGGGTTAGGCTTAGGGTTAGGCATAGGGTACGGCTTAGGGTACGGGTTCGGGGAGGGGTTCGGGTATGGCGTAGGGTATGGGTTAGGGTTAGGGTTAGGGTTAGTGTTAGGGTTAGGGCTCGGTTTAGGGTACGGGTTAGGATTAGGGTACGTCTTAGGGTTAGGGTAGGTGTTAGGGTTAGGGTACGCGTTAGGGTTAGGGTAGTTATTAAACCTATCCCACTCTCTAGATACCCCTTAGCACGTAAAGGAATATTATTTGGGGGTCCAGCCATGGAGAAGAGTTTAGACACTAGGATAAGATAAGGAACACACCCATTATAATGAAATCACATTAGGATTCTCTTTTTAAGCTGTTCCTTCAAACACTAGTGCTTAGGAAATCTATTGGAGGCAGAAGCAGTCAAGGGTAGCCTAGGGTTAGGGTTAGGCTTAGGGTTAGGCTTAGGGTACGGCTTAGGGTACGGGTTCGGGGAGGGGTTCGGGTACGGCGTAGGGTATGGGTTAGGGTTAGGGTTAGGGTTAGTGTTAGGGTTAGGGCTCGGTTTAGAGTACGGGTTAGGATTAGGGTACGTTTTAGGGTTAGGGTAGGGGTTAGGGTTAGGGTACGCGTTAGGGTTAGGGTAGTTATTAAACCTATCCCACTCTCTAGATACCCCTTAGCACGTAAAGGAATATTATTTGGGAGTCCAGCCATGGAGAAGAGTTTAGACACTAGGATAAGATAAGGAACACACCCATTATAAAGAAATCACATTAGGATTCTCTTTTTAAGCTGTTCCTTCAAACACTAGTGCTTAGGAAATCTATTGGAGGCAGAAGCAGTCAAGGGTAGCCTAGGGTTAGGGTTAGGCTTAGGGTTAGGGTTAGGGTACGGCTTAGGGTACGGTTCGGGGAGGGGTTCGGGTACGGCGTAGGGTATGGGTTAGGGTTAGGGTTAGGGTTAGTGTTAGGGTTAGGGCTCGGTTTAGGGTACGGGTTAGGATTAGGGTACGTGTTAGGGTTAGGGTAGGGGTTAGGGTTAGGGTACGCGTTAGGGTTAGGGTAGTTATTAAACCTATCCCACTCTCTAGATACCCCTTAGCACGTAAAGGAATATTATTTGGGGGTCCAGCCATGGAGAAGAGTTTAGACACTAGGATAAGATAAGGAACACACCCATTATAAAGAAATCACATTAGGATTCTCTTTTTAAGCTGTTCCTTCAAACACTAGTGCTTAGGAAATCTATTGGAGGCAGAAGCAGTCAAGGGTAGCCTAGGGTTAGGGTTAGGCTTAGGGTACGGCTTAGGGTACGGGTTCGGGGAGGGGTTCGGGTACGGCGTAGGGTATCGGTTAGGGTTAGGGTTAGTGTTAGGGTTAGGGCTCGGTTTAGGGTACGGGTTAGGATTAGGGTACGTGTTAGGGTTAGGGTAGGGGTTAGGGTTAGGGTACGCGTTAGGGTTAGGGTAGTTATTAAACCTATCCCACTCTCTAGATACCCCTTAGCACGTAAAGGAATATTATTTGCGGGTCCAGCCATGGAGAAGAGTTTAGACACTAGGATAAAATAAGGAACACATACATTATAAAGAAATCACATTAGGATTCTCTTTTTAAGATGTTCCTTAAAACACTAGTGCTTAGGAATTCTATTGGAGGCAGAAGCAGTCAAGGGTAGCCTAGGGTTAGGGTTAGGCTTAGGGTTAGGGTTAGGGTACGGCTTAGGGTAGGGGTTCGGGGAGGTGTTCGGGTACGGCGTAGGGTATGGGTTAGGGTTAGGGTTAGGGTTCGTGTTAGGGTTAGGGCTCGGTTTAGGGTACGGGTTAGGATTAGGGTACGTGTTAGGGTTAGGGTAGGTGTTAGGGTTAGGGTACGCGTTAGGGTTAGGGTAGTTATTAAACCTATCCCACTCTGTAGATACCCCTTAGCACGTAAAGGAATATTATTTGGGGGTCCAGCCATGGAGAAGAGTTTAGACACTAGGATAAGATAAGGAACACACCCATTATAAAGAAATCACATTAGGATTCTTTTTTTAAGCTGTTCCTTCAAACACTAATGCTTAGCAAATCTATTGGAGGCAGAAGCAGTCAAGGGTAGCCTAGGGTTAGGGTTAGGCTTAGGGTTAGGCTTAGGGTACGGCTTAGGGTACGGGTTCGGGGAGGGGTTCGGGTACGGCGTAGGGTATGCGTTAGGGTTAGGGTTAGTGTTAGGGTTAGGGCTCGGTTTAGGGTACGGGTTAGGATTAGGGTACGTGTTAGGGTTAGGGTAGGGGTTAGGGTTAGGGTACGCGTTAGGGTTAGGGTAGTTATTAAACCTATCCCACTCTCTAGATACCCCTTAGCACGTAAAGGAATATTATTTGCGGGTCCAGCCATGGAGAAGAGTTTAGACACTAGGATAAAATAAGGAACACATACATTATAAAGAAATCACATTAGGATTCTCTTTTTAAGATGTTCCTTAAAACACTAGTGCTTAGGAAATCTATTGGAGGCAGAAGCAGTCAAGGGTAGCCTAGGGTTAGGGTTAGGCTTAGGGTTAGGTTTAGGGTACGGCTTAGGGTAGGGGTTCGGGGAGGTGCTCGGGTACGGCGTAGGGTATGGGTTAGGGTTAGGGTTAGGGTTCGTGTTAGGGTTAGGGCTCGGTTTAGGGTACGGGTTAGGATTAGGGTACGTTTTAGGGTTAGGGTAGGGGTTAGGGTTAGGGTACGCCTTAGGGTTAGGGTAGTTATTAAACCTATCCCACTCTCTAGATACCCCTTAGCACGTAAAGGAATATTATTTGGGGGTCCAGCCACGGAGAAGAGTTTAGACACTAGGATAAGATAAGGAACACACCCATTATAAAGAAATCACATTAGGATTCTCTTTTTAAGCTGTTCCTTCAAACACTAGTGCTTAGGAAATCTATTGGAGGCAGAAGCAGTCAAGGGTAGCCTAGGGTTAGGGTTAGGCTTAGGGTTAGGCTTAGGGTACGGCTTAGGGTACGGGTTCGGGGAGGGGTTCGGGTACGGCGTAGGGTATGCGTTAGGGTTAGGGTTAGTGTTAGGGTTAGGGCTCGGTTTAGGGTACGGGTTAGGATTAGGGTACGTGTTAGGGTTAGGGTAGGGGTTAGGGTTAGGGTACGCGTTAGGGTTAGGGTAGTTATTAAACCTATCCCACTCTCTAGATACCCCTTAGCACGTAAAGGAATATTATTTGCGGGTCCAGCCATGGAGAAGAGTTTAGACACTAGGATAAAATAAGGAACACATACATTATAAAGAAATCACATTAGGATTCTCTTTTTAAGATGTTCCTTAAAACACTAGTGCTTAGGAAATCTATTGGAGGCAGAAGCAGTCAAGGGTAGCCTAGGGTTAGGGTTAGGCTTAGGGTTAGGGTTAGGGTACGGCTTAGGGTAGGGGTTCGGGGAGGTGCTCGGGTACGGCGTAGGGTATGGGTTAGGGTTAGGGTTAGGGTTACTGTTAGGGTTAGGGCTCGGTTTAGGGTACGGGTTAGGATTAGGGTACGTTTTAGGGTTAGGGTAGGGGTTAGGGTTAGGGTACGCGTTAGGGTTAGGGTAGTTATTAAACCTATCCCACTCTCTAGATACCCCTTAGCACGTAAAGGAATATTATTTGGGGGTCCAGCCACGGAGAAGAGTTTAGACACTAGGATAAGATAAGGAACACACCCATTATAAAGAAATCACATTAGGATTCTCTTTTTAAGCTGTTCCTTCAAACACTAGTGCTTAGGAAATCTATTGGAGGCAGAAGCAGTCAAGGGTAGCCTAGGGTTAGGGTTAGGCTTAGGGTACGGCTTAGGGTACGGGTTCGGGGAGGGGTTCGGGTACGGCGTAGGGTATGGGTTAGGGTTAGGGTTAGTGTTAGGGTTAGGGCTCGGTTTAGGGTACGGGTTAGGATTAGGGTACGTGTTAGGGTTAGGGTAGGGGTTAGGGTTAGGGTACGCGTTAGGGTTAGGGTAGTTATTAAACCTATCCCACTCTCTAGATACCCCTTAGCACGTAAAGGAATACTATTTGCGGGTCCAGCCATGGAGAAGAGTTTAGACACTAGGATAAAATAAGGAACACATACATTATAAAGAAATCACATTAGGATTCTCTTTTTAAGATGTTCCTTAAAACACTAGTGCTTAGGAAATCTATTGGAGGCAGAAGCAGTCAAGGGTAGCCTAGGGTTAGGGTTAGGCTTAGGGTTAGGGTTAGGGTACGGCTTAGGGTAGGGGTTCGGGGAGGTGTTCGAGTACGGCGTAGGGTATGGGTTAGGGTTAGGGTTAGGGTTCGTGTTAGGGTTAGGGCTCGGTTTAGGGTACGGGTTAGGATTAGGGTACGTGTTAGGGTTAGGGTAGGTGTTAGGGTTAGGGTACGCGTTAGGGTTAGGGTAGTTATTAAACCTATCCCACTCTCTAGATACCCCTTAGCACGTAAAGGAATATTATTTGGGGGTCCAGCCATGGAGAAGAGTTTAGACACTAGGATAAGATAAGGAACACACCCATTATAAAGAAATCACATTAGGATTCTCTTTTTAAGCTGTTCCTTCAAACACTAGTGCTTAGGAAATCTATTGGAGGCAGAAGCAGTCAAGGGTAGCCTAGGGTTAGGGTTAGGCTTAGGGTTAGGCTTAGGGTACGGCTTAGGGTACGGGTTCGGGGAGGGGTTCGGGTACGGCGTAGGGTATGGGTTAGGGTTAGGGTTAGTGTTAGGGTTAGGGCTCGGTTTAGGGTACGGGTTAGGATTAGGGTACGTGTTAGGGTTAGGGTAGGGGTTAGGGTTAGGGTACGTGTTAGGGTTAGGGTAGTTATTAAACCTATCCCACTCTCTAGATACCCCTTAGCACGTAAAGGAATATTATTTGCGGGTCCAGCCATGGAGAAGAGTTTAGACACTAGGATAAAATAAGGAACACATACATTATAAAGAAATCACATTAGGATTCTCTTTTTAAGATGTTCCTTAAAACACTAGTGCTTAGGAAATCTATTGGAGGCAGAAGCAGTCAAGGGTAGCCTAGGGTTAGGGTTAGGCTTAGGGTTAGGGTTAGGGTACGGCTTAGGGTAGGGGTTCGGGGAGGTGCTCGGGTACGGCGTAGGGTATGGGTTAGGGTTAGGGTTAGGGTTCGTGTTAGGGTTAGGGCTCGGTTTAGGGTACGGGTTAGGATTAGGGTACGTTTTAGGGTTAGGGTAGGGGTTAGGGTTAGGGTACGCGTTAGGGTTAGGGTAGTTATTAAACCTATCCCACTCTCTAGATACCCCTTAGCACGTAAAGGAATATTATTTGGGGGTCCAGCCACGGAGAAGAGTTTAGACACTAGGATAAGATAAGGAACACACCCATTATAAAGAAATCACATTAGGATTCTCTTTTTAAGCTGTTCCTTCAAACACTAGTGCTTAGGAAATCTATTGGAGGCAGAAGCAGTCAAGGGTAGCCTAGGGTTAGGGTTAGGCTTAGGGTTAGGGTTAGGGTACGGCTTAGGGTACGGTTCGGGGAGGGGTTCGGGTACGGCGTAGGGTATGGGTTAGGGTTAGGGTTAGTGTTAGGGTTAGGGCTCGGTTTAGGGTACGGGTTAGGATTAGGGTACGTGTTAGGGTTAGGGTAGGGGTTAGGGTTAGGGTACGCGTTAGGGTTAGGGTAGTTATTAAACCTATCCCACTCTCTAGATACCCCTTAGCACGTAAAGGAATATTATTTGGGGGTCCAGCCATGGAGAAGAGTTTAGACACTAGGATAAGATAAGGAACACACCCATTATAAAGAAATCACATTAGGATTCTCTTTTTAAGCTGTTCCTTCAAACACTAGTGCTTAGGAAATCTATTGGAGGCAGAAGCAGTCAAGGGTAGCCTAGGGTTAGGGTTAGGCTTAGGGTACGGCTTAGGGTACGGGTTCGGGGAGGGGTTCGGGTACGGCGTAGGGTATGGGTTAGGGTTAGGGTTAGTGTTAGGGTTAGGGCTCGGTTTAGGGTACGGGTTAGGATTAGGGTACGTGTTAGGGTTAGGGTAGGGGTTAGGGTTAGGGTACGCGTTAGGGTTAGGGTAGTTATTAAACCTATCCCACTCTCTAGATACCCCTTAGCACGTAAAGGAATATTATTTGCGGGTCCAGCCATGGAGAAGAGTTTAGACACTAGGATAAAATAAGGAACACATACATTATAAAGAAATCACATTAGGATTCTCTTTTTAAGATGTTCCTTAAAACACTAGTGCTTAGGAAATCTATTGGAGGCAGAAGCAGTCAAGGGTAGCCTAGGGTTAGGGTTACGCTTAGGGTTAGGGTTAGGGTACGGCTTAGGGTACGGTTTCGGGGAGGGGTTCGGGTACGGCGTAGGGTATGGGTTAGGGTTAGGGTTAGGGCTCGGTTTAGGGTACGGGTTAGGATTAGGATACGTGTTAGGGTTAGGGTACGGTTTAGGGTTAGGGTACGCGTTAGGGTTAGGGTAGTTATTAAACCTATCCCACTCTCTAGATACCCCTTAGCACGTAAAGGAATATTATTTGGGGGTCCAGCCATGGAGAAGAGTTTAGACACTAGGATAAGATAAGGAACACACCCATTATAAAGAAATCACATTAGGATTCTCTTTTTAAGCTGTTCCTTCAAACACTAGTGCTTAGGAAATCTATTGGAGGCAGAAGCAGTCAAGGGTAGCCTAGGGTTAGGGTTAGGCTTAGGGTTAGGCATAGGGTACGGCTTAGGGTACGGGTTCGGGGAGGGGTTCGGGTACGGCGTAGGGTATGGGTTAGGGTTAGGGTTAGGGTTAGTGTTAGGGTTAGGGCTCGGTTTAGGGTACGGGTTAGGATTAGGGTACGTGTTAGGGTTAGGGTAGGGGTTAGGGTTAGGGTACGCGTTAGGGTTAGGGTAGTTATTAAACCTATCCCACTCTCTAGATACCCCTTAGCACGTAAAGGAATATTATTTGGGGGTCCAGCCATGGAGAAGAGTTTAGACACTAGGATAAGATAAGGAACACACCCATTATAAAGAAATCACATTAGGATTCTCTTTTTAAGCTGTTCCTTCAAACACTAGTGCTTAGGAAATCTATTGGAGGCAGAAGCAGTCAAGGGTAGCCTAGGGTTAGGGTTAGGCTTAGGGTTAGGCTTAGGGTACGGCTTAGGGTACGGGTTCGGGGAGGGGTTCGGGTACGGCGTAGGGTATGGGTTAGGGTTAGGGTTAGGGTTAGTGTTAGGGTTAGGGCTCGGTTTAGAGTACGGGTTAGGATTAGGGTACGTTTTAGGGTTAGGGTAGGGGTTAGGGTTAGGGTACGCGTTAGGGTTAGGGTAGTTATTAAACCTATCCCACTCTCTAGATACCCCTTAGCACGTAAAGGAATATTATTTGGGAGTCCAGCCATGGAGAAGAGTTTAGACACTAGGATAAGATAAGGAACAAACCCATTATAAAGAAATCACATTAGGATTCTCTTTTTAAGCTGTTCCTTCAAACACTAGTGCTTAGGAAATCTATTGGAGGCAGAAGCAGTCAAGGGTAGCCTAGGGTTAGGGTTAGGCTTAGGGTTAGGGTTAGGGTACGGCTTAGGGTACGGTTCGGGGAGGGGTTCGGGTACGACGTAGGGTATGGGTTAGGGTTAGGGTTAGGGTTAGTGTTAGGGTTAGGGCTCGGTTTAGGGTACGGGTTAGGATTAGGGTACGTGTTAGGGTTAGGGTAGGGGTTAGGGTTAGGGTACGCGTTAGGGTTAGGGTAGTTATTAAACCTATCCCACTCTCTAGATACCCCTTAGCACGTAAAGGAATATTATTTGGGGTCCAGCCATGGAGAAGAGTTTAGACACTAGGATAAGATAAGGAACACACCCATTATAAAGAAATCACATTAGGATTCTCTTTTTAAGCTGTTCCTTCAAACACTAGTGCTTAGGAAATCTATTGGAGGCAGAAGCAGTCAAGGGTAGCCTAGGGTTAGGGTTAGGCTTAGGGTACGGCTTAGGGTACGGGTTCGGGGAGGGGTTCGGGTATGGCGTAGGGTATGGGTTAGGGTTAGGGTTAGTGTTAGGGTTAGGGCTCGGTTTAGGGTACGGGTTAGGATTAGGGTACGTGTTAGGGTTAGGGTAGGGGTTAGGGTTAGGGTACGCGTTAGGGTTAGGGTAGTTATTAAACCTATCCCACTCTCTAGATACCCCTTAGCACGTAAAGGAATATTATTTGGGGGTCCAGCCATGGAGAAGAGTTTAGACACTAGGATAAGATAAGGAACACACCCATTATAAAGAAATCACATTAGGATTCTCTTTTTAAGCTGTTCCTTCAAACACTAGTGCTTAGGAAATCTATTGGAGGCAGAAGCAGTCAAGGGTAGCCTAGGGTTAGGGTTAGGCTTAGGGTACGGCTTAGGGTACGGGTTCGGGGAGGGGTTCGGGTACGGCGTAGGGTATGGGTTAGGGTTAGGGTTAGTGTTAGGGTTAGGGCTCGGTTTAGGGTACGGGTTAGGATTAGGGTACGTGTTAGGGTTAGGGTAGGGGTTAGGGTTAGGGTACGCGTTAGGGTTAGGGTAGTTATTAAACCTATCCCACTCTCTAGATACCCCTTCGCACGTAAAGGAATATTATTTGCGGGTCCAGCCATGGAGAAGAGTTTAGACACTAGGATAAAATAAGGAACACATACATTATAAAGAAATCACATTAGGATTCTCTTTTTAAGATGTTCCTTAAAACACTAGTGCTTAGGAAATCTATTGGAGGCAGAAGCAGTCAAGGGTAGCCTAGGGTTAGGGTTAGGCTTAGGGTTAGGGTTAGGGTACGGCTTAGGGTAGGGGTTCGGGGAGGTGTTCGGGTACGGCGTAGGGTATGGGTTAGGGTTAGGGTTAGGGTTCGTGTTAGGGTTAGGGCTCGGTTTAGGGTACGGGTTAGGATTAGGGTACGTGTTAGGGTTAGGGTAGGTGTTAGGGTTAGGGTACGCGTTAGGGTTAGGGTAGTTATTAAACCTATCCCACTCTCTAGATACCCCTTAGCACGTAAAGGAATATTATTTGGGGGTCCAGCCATGGAGAAGAGTTTAGACACTAGGATAAGATAAGGAACACACCCATTATAAAGAAATCACATTAGGATTCTCTTTTTAAGCTGTTCCTTCAAACACTAGTGCTTAGGAAATCTATTGGAGGCAGAAGCAGTCAAGGGTAGCCTAGGGTTAGGGTTAGGCTTAGGGTTAGGCTTAGGGTACGGCTTAGGGTACGGGTTCGGGGAGGGGTTCGGGTACGGCGTAGGGTATGCGTTAGGGTTAGGGTTAGTGTTAGGGTTAAGGCTCGGTTTAGGGTACGGGTTAGGATTAGGGTACGTGTTAGGGTTAGGGTAGGTGTTAGGGTTAGGGTACGCGTTAGGGTTAGGGTAGTTATTAAACCTATCCCACTCTCTAGATACCCCTTAGCACGTAAAGGAATATTATTTGGGGGTCCAGCCATGGAGAAGAGTTTAGACACTAGGATAAGATAAGGAACACACCCATTATAAAGAAATCACATTAGGATTCTCTTTTTAAGCTGTTCCTTCAAACACTAGTGCTTAGGAAATCTATTGGAGGCAGAAGCAGTCAAGGGTAGCCTAGGGTTAGGGTTAGGCTTAGGGTTAGGCTTAGGGTACGGCTTAGGGTACGGGTTCGGGGAGGGGTTCGGGTACGGCGTAGGGTATGCGTTAGGGTTAGGGTTAGTGTTAGGGTTAAGGCTCGGTTTAGGGTACGGGTTAGGATTAGGGTACGTGTTAGGGTTAGGGTAGGGGTTAGGGTTAGGGTACGCGTTAGGGTTAGGGTAGATATTAAACCTATCCCACTCTCTAGATACCCCTTAGCACGTAAAGGAATATTATTTGCGGGTCCAGCCATGGAGAAGAGTTTAGACACTAGGATAAAATAAGGAACACATACATTATAAAGAAATCACATTAGGATTCTCTTTTTAAGCTGTTCCTTCAAACACTAGTGCTTAGGAAATCTATTGGAGGCAGAAGCAGTCAAGGGTAGCCTAGGGTTAGGGTTAGGCTTAGGGTTAGGGTTAGGGTACGGCTTAGGGTAGGGGTTCGGGGAGGTGCTCGGGTACGGCGTAGGGTATGGGTTAGGGTTAGGGTTAGGGTTCGTGTTAGGGTTAGGGCTCGGTTTAGGGTACGGGTTAGGATTAGGGTACGTTTTAGGGTTAGGGTAGGGGTTAGGGTTAGGGTACGCGTTAGGGTTAGGGTAGTTATTAAACCTATCCCACTCTCTAGATACCCCTTAGCACGTCAAGGAATATTATTTGGGGGTCCAGCCATGGAGAAGAGTTTAGACACTAGGATAAGATAAGGAACACACCCATTATAAAGAAATCACATTAGGATTCTCTTTTTAAGCTGTTCCTTCAAACACTAGTGCTTAGGAAATCTATTGGAGGCAGAAGCAGTCAAGGGTAGCCTAGGGTTAGGGTTAGGCTTAGGGTTAGGGTTAGGGTACGGCTTAGGGTACGGTTTCGGGGAGGGGTTCGGGTACGGCGTAGGGTATGGGTTAGGGTTAGGGTTAGGGCTCGGTTTAGGGTACGGGTTAGGATTAGGATACGTGTTAGGGTTAGGGTACGGTTTAGGGTTAGGGTACGCGTTAGGGTTAGGGTAGTTATTAAACCTATCCCACTCTCTAGATACCCCTTAGCACGTAAAGGAATATTATTTGGGGGTCCAGCCATGGAGAAGAGTTTAGACACTAGGATAAGATAAGGAACACACCCATTATAAAGAAATCACATTAGGATTCTCTTTTTAAGCTGTTCCTTCAAACACTAGTGCTTAGGAAATCTATTGGAGGCAGAAGCAGTCAAGGGTAGCCTAGGGTTAGGGTTAGGCTTAGGGTTAGGGTTAGGGTACGGCTTAGGGTACGGTTCGGGGAGGGGTTCGGGTACGGCGTAGGGTATGGGTTAGGGTTAGGGTTAGGGTTAGTGTTAGGGTTAGGGCTCGGTTTAGGGTACGGGTTAGGATTAGGGTACGTGTTAGGGTTAGGGTAGGGGTTAGGGTTAGGGTACGCGTTAGGGTTAGGGTAGTTATTAAACCTATCCCACTCTCTAGATACCCCTTAGCACGTAAAGGAATATTATTTGGGGGTCCAGCCATGGAGAAGAGTTTAGACACTAGGATAAGATAAGGAACACACCCATTATAAAGAAATCACATTAGGATTCTCTTTTTAAGCTGTTCCTTCAAACACTAGTGCTTAGGAAATCTATTGGAGGCAGAAGCAGTCAAGGGTAGCCTAGGGTTAGGGTTAGGCTTAGGGTACGGCTTAGGGTACGGGTTCGGGGAGGGGTTCGGGTACGGCGTAGGGTATGGGTTAGGGTTAGGGTTAGTGTTAGGGTTAGGGCTCGGTTTAGGGTACGGGTTAGGATTAGGGTACGTGTTAGGGTTAGGGTAGGGGTTAGGGTTAGGGTACGCGTTAGGGTTAGGGTAGTTATTAAACCTATCCCACTCTCTAGATACCCCTTCGCACGTAAAGGAATATTATTTGCGGGTCCAGCCATGGAGAAGAGTTTAGACACTAGGATAAAATAAGGAACACATACATTATAAAGAAATCACATTAGGATTCTCTTTTTAAGATGTTCCTTAAAACACTAGTGCTTAGGAAATCTATTGGAGGCAGAAGCAGTCAAGGGTAGCCTAGGGTTAGGGTTAGGCTTAGGGTTAGGGTTAGGGTACGGCTTAGGGTAGGGGTTCGGGGAGGTGTTCGGGTACGGCGTAGGGTATGGGTTAGGGTTAGGGTTAGGGTTCGTGTTAGGGTTAGGGCTCGGTTTAGGGTACGGGTTAGGATTAGGGTACGTGTTAGGGTTAGGGTAGGTGTTAGGGTTAGGGTACGCGTTAGGGTTAGGGTAGTTATTAAACCTATCCCACTCTCTAGATACCCCTTAGCACGTAAAGGAATATTATTTGGGGGTCCAGCCATGGAGAAGAGTTTAGACACTAGGATAAGATAAGGAACACACCCATTATAAAGAAATCACATTAGGATTCTCTTTTTAAGCTGTTCCTTCAAACACTAGTGCTTAGGAAATCTATTGGAGGCAGAAGCAGTCAAGGGTAGCCTAGGGTTAGGGTTAGGCTTAGGGTTAGGCTTAGGGTACGGCTTAGGGTACGGGTTCGGGGAGGGGTTCGGGTACGGCGTAGGGTATGCGTTAGGGTTAGGGTTAGTGTTAGGGTTAAGGCTCGGTTTAGGGTACGGGTTAGGATTAGGGTACGTGTTAGGGTTAGGGTAGGTGTTAGGGTTAGGGTACGCGTTAGGGTTAGGGTAGTTATTAAACCTATCCCACTCTCTAGATACCCCTTAGCACGTAAAGGAATATTATTTGGGGGTCCAGCCATGGAGAAGAGTTTAGACACTAGGATAAGATAAGGAACACACCCATTATAAAGAAATCACATTAGGATTCTCTTTTTAAGCTGTTCCTTCAAACACTAGTGCTTAGGAAATCTATTGGAGGCAGAAGCAGTCAAGGGTAGCCTAGGGTTAGGGTTAGGCTTAGGGTTAGGCTTAGGGTACGGCTTAGGGTACGGGTTCGGGGAGGGGTTCGGGTACGGCGTAGGGTATGCGTTAGGGTTAGGGTTAGTGTTAGGGTTAAGGCTCGGTTTAGGGTACGGGTTAGGATTAGGGTACGTGTTAGGGTTAGGGTAGGTGTTAGGGTTAGGGTACGCGTTAGGGTTAGGGTAGTTATTAAACCTATCCCACTCTCTAGATACCCCTTAGCACGTAAAGGAATATTATTTGGGGGTCCAGCCATGGAGAAGAGTTTAGACACTAGGATAAGATAAGGAACACACCCATTATAAAGAAATCACATTAGGATTCTCTTTTTAAGCTGTTCCTTCAAACACTAGTGCTTAGGAAATCTATTGGAGGCAGAAGCAGTCAAGGGTAGCCTAGGGTTAGGGTTAGGCTTAGGGTTAGGCTTAGGGTACGGCTTAGGGTACGGGTTCGGGGAGGGGTTCGGGTACGGCGTAGGGTATGCGTTAGGGTTAGGGTTAGTGTTAGGGTTAAGGCTCGGTTTAGGGTACGGGTTAGGATTAGGGTACGTGTTAGGGTTAGGGTAGGGGTTAGGGTTAGGGTACGCGTTAGGGTTAGGGTAGATATTAAACCTATCCCACTCTCTAGATACCCCTTAGCACGTAAAGGAATATTATTTGCGGGTCCAGCCATGGAGAAGAGTTTAGACACTAGGATAAAATAAGGAACACATACATTATAAAGAAATCACATTAGGATTCTCTTTTTAAGCTGTTCCTTCAAACACTAGTGCTTAGGAAATCTATTGGAGGCAGAAGCAGTCAAGGGTAGCCTAGGGTTAGGGTTAGGCTTAGGGTTAGGGTTAGGGTACGGCTTAGGGTAGGGGTTCGGGGAGGTGCTCGGGTACGGCGTAGGGTATGGGTTAGGGTTAGGGTTAGGGTTCGTGTTAGGGTTAGGGCTCGGTTTAGGGTACGGGTTAGGATTAGGGTACGTTTTAGGGTTAGGGTAGGGGTTAGGGTTAGGGTACGCGTTAGGGTTAGGGTAGTTATTAAACCTATCCCACTCTCTAGATACCCCTTAGCACGTCAAGGAATATTATTTGGGGGTCCAGCCATGGAGAAGAGTTTAGACACTAGGATAAGATAAGGAACACACCCATTATAAAGAAATCACATTAGGATTCTCTTTTTAAGCTGTTCCTTCAAACACTAGTGCTTAGGAAATCTATTGGAGGCAGAAGCAGTCAAGGGTAGCCTAGGGTTAGGGTTAGGCTTAGGGTTAGGGTTAGGGTACGGCTTAGGGTACGGTTTCGGGGAGGGGTTCGGGTACGGCGTAGGGTATGGGTTAGGGTTAGGGTTAGGGCTCGGTTTAGGGTACGGGTTAGGATTAGGATACGTGTTAGGGTTAGGGTACGGTTTAGGGTTAGGGTACGCGTTAGGGTTAGGGTAGTTATTAAACCTATCCCACTCTCTAGATACCCCTTAGCACGTAAAGGAATATTATTTGGGGGTCCAGCCATGGAGAAGAGTTTAGACACTAGGATAAGATAAGGAACACACCCATTATAAAGAAATCACATTAGGATTCTCTTTTTAAGCTGTTCCTTCAAACACTAGTGCTTAGGAAATCTATTGGAGGCAGAAGCAGTCAAGGGTAGCCTAGGGTTAGGGTTAGGCTTAGGGTTAGGGTTAGGGTACGGCTTAGGGTACGGTTCGGGGAGGGGTTCGGGTACGGCGTAGGGTATGGGTTAGGGTTAGGGTTAGGGTTAGTGTTAGGGTTAGGGCTCGGTTTAGGGTACGGGTTAGGATTAGGGTACGTGTTAGGGTTAGGGTAGGGGTTAGGGTTAGGGTACGCGTTAGGGTTAGGGTAGTTATTAAACCTATCCCACTCTCTAGATACCCCTTAGCACGTAAAGGAATATTATTTGGGGGTCCAGCCATGGAGAAGAGTTTAGACACTAGGATAAGATAAGGAACACACCCATTATAAAGAAATCACATTAGGATTCTCTTTTTAAGCTGTTCCTTCAAACACTAGTGCTTAGGAAATCTATTGGAGGCAGAAGCAGTCAAGGGTAGCCTAGGGTTAGGGTTAGGCTTAGGGTACGGCTTAGGGTACGGGTTCGGGGAGGGGTTCGGGTACGGCGTAGGGTATGGGTTAGGGTTAGGGTTAGTGTTAGGGTTAGGGCTCGGTTTAGGGTACGGGTTAGGATTAGGGTACGTGTTAGGGTTAGGGTAGGGGTTAGGGTTAGGGTACGCGTTAGGGTTAGGGTAGTTATTAAACCTATCCCACTCTCTAGATACCCCTTCGCACGTAAAGGAATATTATTTGCGGGTCCAGCCATGGAGAAGAGTTTAGACACTAGGATAAAATAAGGAACACATACATTATAAAGAAATCACATTAGGATTCTCTTTTTAAGATGTTCCTTAAAACACTAGTGCTTAGGAAATCTATTGGAGGCAGAAGCAGTCAAGGGTAGCCTAGGGTTAGGGTTAGGCTTAGGGTTAGGGTTAGGGTACGGCTTAGGGTAGGGGTTCGGGGAGGTGTTCGGGTACGGCGTAGGGTATGGGTTAGGGTTAGGGTTAGGGTTCGTGTTAGGGTTAGGGCTCGGTTTAGGGTACGGGTTAGGATTAGGGTACGTGTTAGGGTTAGGGTAGGTGTTAGGGTTAGGGTACGCGTTAGGGTTAGGGTAGTTATTAAACCTATCCCACTCTCTAGATACCCCTTAGCACGTAAAGGAATATTATTTGGGGGTCCAGCCATGGAGAAGAGTTTAGACACTAGGATAAGATAAGGAACACACCCATTATAAAGAAATCACATTAGGATTCTCTTTTTAAGCTGTTCCTTCAAACACTAGTGCTTAGGAAATCTATTGGAGGCAGAAGCAGTCAAGGGTAGCCTAGGGTTAGGGTTAGGCTTAGGGTTAGGCTTAGGGTACGGCTTAGGGTACGGGTTCGGGGAGGGGTTCGGGTACGGCGTAGGGTATGCGTTAGGGTTAGGGTTAGTGTTAGGGTTAAGGCTCGGTTTAGGGTACGGGTTAGGATTAGGGTACGTGTTAGGGTTAGGGTAGGTGTTAGGGTTAGGGTACGCGTTAGGGTTAGGGTAGTTATTAAACCTATCCCACTCTCTAGATACCCCTTAGCACGTAAAGGAATATTATTTGGGGGTCCAGCCATGGAGAAGAGTTTAGACACTAGGATAAGATAAGGAACACACCCATTATAAAGAAATCACATTAGGATTCTCTTTTTAAGCTGTTCCTTCAAACACTAGTGCTTAGGAAATCTATTGGAGGCAGAAGCAGTCAAGGGTAGCCTAGGGTTAGGGTTAGGCTTAGGGTTAGGCTTAGGGTACGGCTTAGGGTACGGGTTCGGGGAGGGGTTCGGGTACGGCGTAGGGTATGCGTTAGGGTTAGGGTTAGTGTTAGGGTTAAGGCTCGGTTTAGGGTACGGGTTAGGATTAGGGTACGTGTTAGGGTTAGGGTAGGGGTTAGGGTTAGGGTACGCGTTAGGGTTAGGGTAGATATTAAACCTATCCCACTCTCTAGATACCCCTTAGCACGTAAAGGAATATTATTTGCGGGTCCAGCCATGGAGAAGAGTTTAGACACTAGGATAAAATAAGGAACACATACATTATAAAGAAATCACATTAGGATTCTCTTTTTAAGCTGTTCCTTCAAACACTAGTGCTTAGGAAATCTATTGGAGGCAGAAGCAGTCAAGGGTAGCCTAGGGTTAGGGTTAGGCTTAGGGTTAGGGTTAGGGTACGGCTTAGGGTAGGGGTTCGGGGAGGTGCTCGGGTACGGCGTAGGGTATGGGTTAGGGTTAGGGTTAGGGTTCGTGTTAGGGTTAGGGCTCGGTTTAGGGTACGGGTTAGGATTAGGGTACGTTTTAGGGTTAGGGTAGGGGTTAGGGTTAGGGTACGCGTTAGGGTTAGGGTAGTTATTAAACCTATCCCACTCTCTAGATACCCCTTAGCACGTAAAGGAATATTATTTGGGGGTCCAGCCATGGAGAAGA
Organism: Balaenoptera ricei; assembly: GCF_028023285.1. NCBI lineage: Eukaryota > Metazoa > Chordata > Mammalia > Artiodactyla > Balaenopteridae > Balaenoptera > Balaenoptera ricei. Next base: position 109,434 of record NW_026777521.1, read on the forward strand.
GTTTAGACACTAGGATAAGATAAGGAACACACCCATTATAAAGAAATCACATTAGGATTCTCTTTTTAAGCTGTTCCTTCAAACACTAGTGCTTAGGAAATCTATTGGAGGCAGAAGCAGTCAAGGGTAGCCTAGGGTTAGGGTTAGGCTTAGGGTTAGGGTTAGGGTACGGCTTAGGGTACGGTTTCGGGGAGGGGTTCGGGTACGGCGTAGGGTATGGGTTAGGGTTAGGGTTAGGGCTCGGTTTAGGGTACGGGTTAGGATTAGGATACGTGTTAGGGTTAGGGTACGGTTTAGGGTTAGGGTACGCGTTAGGGTTAGGGTAGTTATTAAACCTATCCCACTCTCTAGATACCCCTTAGCACGTAAAGGAATATTATTTGGGGGTCCAGCCATGGAGAAGAGTTTAGACACTAGGATAAGATAAGGAACACACCCATTATAAAGAAATCACATTAGGATTCTCTTTTTAAGCTGTTCCTTCAAACACTAGTGCTTAGGAAATCTATTGGAGGCAGAAGCAGTCAAGGGTAGCCTAGGGTTAGGGTTAGGCTTAGGGTTAGGGTTAGGGTACGGCTTAGGGTACGGTTCGGGGAGGGGTTCGGGTACGGCGTAGGGTATGGGTTAGGGTTAGGGTTAGGGTTAGTGTTAGGGTTAGGGCTCGGTTTAGGGTACGGGTTAGGATTAGGGTACGTGTTAGGGTTAGGGTAGGGGTTAGGGTTAGGGTACGCGTTAGGGTTAGGGTAGTTATTAAACCTATCCCACTCTCTAGATACCCCTTAGCACGTAAAGGAATATTATTTGGGGGTCCAGCCATGGAGAAGAGTTTAGACACTAGGATAAGATAAGGAACACACCCATTATAAAGAAATCACATTAGGATTCTCTTTTTAAGCTGTTCCTTCAAACACTAGTGCTTAGGAAATCTATTGGAGGCAGAAGCAGTCAAGGGTAGCCTAGGGTTAGGGTTAGGCTTAGGGTACGGCTTAGGGTACGGGTTCGGGGAGGGGTTCGGGTACGGCGTAGGGTATGGGTTAGGGTTAGGGTTAGTGTTAGGGTTAGGGTTAGGGCTCGGTTTAGGGTACGGGTTAGGATTAGGGTACGTGTTAGGGTTAGGGTAGGTGTTAGGGTTAGGGTACGCGTTAGGGTTAGGGTAGTTATTAAACCTATCCCACTCTCTAGATACCCCTTAGCACGTAAAGGAATATTATTTGGGGGTCCAGCCATGGAGAAGAGTTTAGACACTAGGATAAGATAAGGAACACACCCATTATAAAGAAATCACATTAGGATTCTCTTTTTAAGCTGTTCCTTCAAACACTAGTGCTTAGGAAATCTATTGGAGGCAGAAGCAGTCAAGGGTAGCCTAGGGTTAGGGTTAGGCTTAGGGTTAGGCTTAGGGTACGGCTTAGGGTACGGGTTCGGGGAGGGGTTCGGGTACGGCGTAGGGTATGGGTTAGGGTTAGGGTTAGTGTTAGGGTTAGGGCTCGGTTTAGGGTACGGGTTAGGATTAGGGTACGTGTTAGGGTTAGGGTAGGGGTTAGGGTTAGGGTACGCGTTAGGGTTAGGGTAGTTATTAAACCTATCCCACTCTCTAGATACCCCTTAGCACGTAAAGGAATATTATTTGCGGGTCCAGCCATGGAGAAGAGTTTAGACACTAGGATAAAATAAGGAACACATACATTATAAAGAAATCACATTAGGATTCTCTTTTTAAGATGTTCCTTAAAACACTAGTGCTTAGGAAATCTATTGGAGGCATAAGCAGTCAAGGGTAGCCTAGGGTTAGGGTTAGGCTTAGGGTTAGGGTTAGGGTACGGCTTTGGGTAGGGGTTCGGGGAGGTGCTCGGGTACGGCGTAGGGTATGGGTTAGGGTTAGGGTTAGTGTTCGTGTTAGGGTTAGGGCTCGGTTTAGGGTACGGGTTAGGATTAGGGTACGTGTTAGGGTTAGGGTAGGGGTTAGGGTTAGGGTACGCGTTAGGGTTAGGGTAGTTATTAAACCTATCCCACTCTCTAGATACCCCTTAGCACGTCAAGGAATATTATTTGGGGGTCCAGCCATGGAGAAGAGTTTAGACACTAGGATAAGATAAGGAACACACCCATTATAAAGAAATCACATTAGGATTCTCTTTTTAAGCTGTTCCTTCAAACACTAGTGCTTAGGAAATCTATTGGAGGCAGAAGCAGTCAAGGGTAGCCTAGGGTTAGGGTTAGGCTTAGGGTTAGGGTTAGGGTACGGCTTAGGGTACGGTTTCGGGGAGGGGTTCGGGTACGGCGTAGGGTATGGGTTAGGGTTAGGGTTAGGGCTCGGTTTAGGGTACGGGTTAGGATTAGGATACGTGTTAGGGTTAGGGTACGGTTTAGGGTTAGGGTACGCGTTAGGGTTAGGGTAGTTATTAAACCTATCCCACTCTCTAGATACCCCTTAGCACGTAAAGGAATATTATTTGGGGGTCCAGCCATGGAGAAGAGTTTAGACACTAGGATAAGATAAGGAACACACCCATTATAAAGAAATCACATTAGGATTCTCTTTTTAAGCTGTTCCTTCAAACACTAGTGCTTAGGAAATCTATTGGAGGCAGAAGCAGTCAAGGGTAGCCTAGGGTTAGGGTTAGGCTTAGGGTTAGGCTTAGGGTACGGCTTAGGGTACGGGTTCGGGGAGGGGTTCGGGTACGGCGTAGGGTATGGGTTAGGGTTAGGGTTAGTGTTAGGGTTAGGGCTCGGTTTAGAGTACGGGTTAGGATTAGGGTACGTTTTAGGGTTAGGGTAGGGGTTAGGGTTAGGGTACGCGTTAGGGTTAGGGTAGTTATTAAACCTATCCCACTCTCTAGATACCCCTTAGCACGTAAAGGAATATTATTTGGGAGTCCAGCCATGGAGAAGAGTTTAGACACTAGGATAAGATAAGGAACACACCCATTATAAAGAAATCACATTAGGATTCTCTTTTTAAGCTGTTCCTTCAAACACTAGTGCTTAGGAAATCTATTGGAGGCAGAAGCAGTCAAGGGTAGCCTAGGGTTAGGGTTAGGCTTAGGGTTAGGGTTAGGGTACGGCTTAGGGTACGGTTCGGGGAGGGGTTCGGGTACGGCGTAGGGTATGGGTTAGGGTTAGGGTTAGGGTTAGTGTTAGGGTTAGGGCTCGGTTTAGGGTACGGGTTAGGATTAGGGTACGTGTTAGGGTTAGGGTAGGGGTTAGGGTTAGGGTACGCGTTAGGGTTAGGGTAGTTATTAAACCTATCCCACTCTCTAGATACCCCTTAGCACGTAAAGGAATATTATTTGGGGGTCCAGCCATGGAGAAGAGTTTAGACACTAGGATAAGATAAGGAACACACCCATTATAAAGAAATCACATTAGGATTCTCTTTTTAAGCTGTTCCTTCAAACACTAGTGCTTAGGAAATCTATTGGAGGCAGAAGCAGTCAAGGGTAGCCTAGGGTTAGGGTTAGGCTTAGGGTACGGCTTAGGGTACGGGTTCGGGGAGGGGTTCGGGTACGGCGTAGGGTATGGGTTAGGGTTAGGGTTAGTGTTAGGGTTAGGGCTCGGTTTAGGGTACGGGTTAGGATTAGGGTACGTGTTAGGGTTAGGGTAGGGGTTAGGGTTAGGGTACGCGTTAGGGTTAGGGTAGTTATTAAACCTATCCCACTCTCTAGATACCCCTTAGCACGTAAAGGAATATTATTTGCGGGTCCAGCCATGGAGAAGAGTTTAGACACTAGGATAAAATAAGGAACACATACATTATAAAGAAATCACATTAGGATTCTCTTTTTAAGATGTTCCTTAAAACACTAGTGCTTAGGAATTCTATTGGAGGCAGAAGCAGTCAAGGGTAGCCTAGGGTTAGGGTTAGGCTTAGGGTTAGGGTTAGGGTACGGCTTAGGGTAGGGGTTCGGGGAGGTGTTCGGGTACGGCGTAGGGTATGGGTTAGGGTTAGGGTTAGGGTTCGTGTTAGGGTTAGGGCTCGGTTTAGGGTACGGGTTAGGATTAGGGTACGTGTTAGGGTTAGGGTAGGTGTTAGGGTTAGGGTACGCGTTAGGGTTAGGGTAGTTATTAAACCTATCCCACTCTCTAGATACCCCTTAGCACGTAAAGGAATATTATTTGGGGGTCCAGCCATGGAGAAGAGTTTAGACACTAGGATAAGATAAGGAACACACCCATTATAAAGAAATCACATTAGGATTCTTTTTTTAAGCTGTTCCTTCAAACACTAGTGCTTAGGAAATCTATTGGAGGCAGAAGCAGTCAAGGGTAGCCTAGGGTTAGGGTTAGGCTTAGGGTTAGGCTTAGGGTACGGCTTAGGGTACGGGTTCGGGGAGGGGTTCGGGTACGGCGTAGGGTATGCGTTAGGGTTAGGGTTAGTGTTAGGGTTAGGGCTCGGTTTAGGGTACGGGTTAGGATTAGGGTACGTGTTAGGGTTAGGGTAGGGGTTAGGGTTAGGGTACGCGTTAGGGTTAGGGTAGTTATTAAACCTATCCCACTCTCTAGATACCCCTTAGCACGTAAAGGAATATTATTTGCGGGTCCAGCCATGGAGAAGAGTTTAGACACTAGGATAAAATAAGGAACACATACATTATAAAGAAATCACATTAGGATTCTCTTTTTAAGATGTTCCTTAAAACACTAGTGCTTAGGAAATCTATTGGAGGCAGAAGCAGTCAAGGGTAGCCTAGGGTTAGGGTTAGGCTTAGGGTTAGGTTTAGGGTACGGCTTAGGGTAGGGGTTCGGGGAGGTGCTCGGGTACGGCGTAGGGTATGGGTTAGGGTTAGGGTTAGGGTTCGTGTTAGGGTTAGGGCTCGGTTTAGGGTACGGGTTAGGATTAGGGTACGTTTTAGGGTTAGGGTAGGGGTTAGGGTTAGGGTACGCCTTAGGGTTAGGGTAGTTATTAAACCTATCCCACTCTCTAGATACCCCTTAGCACGTAAAGGAATATTATTTGGGGGTCCAGCCACGGAGAAGAGTTTAGACACTAGGATAAGATAAGGAACACACCCATTATAAAGAAATCACATTAGGATTCTCTTTTTAAGCTGTTCCTTCAAACACTAGTGCTTAGGAAATCTATTGGAGGCAGAAGCAGTCAAGGGTAGCCTAGGGTTAGGGTTAGGCTTAGGGTTAGGCTTAGGGTACGGCTTAGGGTACGGGTTCGGGGAGGGGTTCGGGTACGGCGTAGGGTATGCGTTAGGGTTAGGGTTAGTGTTAGGGTTAGGGCTCGGTTTAGGGTACGGGTTAGGATTAGGGTACGTGTTAGGGTTAGGGTAGGGGTTAGGGTTAGGGTACGCGTTAGGGTTAGGGTAGTTATTAAACCTATCCCACTCTCTAGATACCCCTTCGCACGTAAAGGAATATTATTTGCGGGTCCAGCCATGGAGAAGAGTTTAGACACTAGGATAAAATAAGGAACACATACATTATAAAGAAATCACATTAGGATTCTCTTTTTAAGATGTTCCTTAAAACACTAGTGCTTAGGAAATCTATTGGAGGCAGAAGCAGTCAAGGGTAGCCTAGGGTTAGGGTTAGGCTTAGGGTTAGGGTTAGGGTACGGCTTAGGGTAGGGGTTCGGGGAGGTGTTCGGGTACGGCGTAGGGTATGGGTTAGGGTTAGGGTTAGGGTTCGTGTTAGGGTTAGGGCTCGGTTTAGGGTACGGGTTAGGATTAGGGTACGTGTTAGGGTTAGGGTAGGTGTTAGGGTTAGGGTACGCGTTAGGGTTAGGGTAGTTATTAAACCTATCCCACTCTCTAGATACCCCTTAGCACGTAAAGGAATATTATTTGGGGGTCCAGCCATGGAGAAGAGTTTAGACACTAGGATAAGATAAGGAACACACCCATTATAAAGAAATCACATTAGGATTCTCTTTTTAAGCTGTTCCTTCAAACACTAGTGCTTAGGAAATCTATTGGAGGCAGAAGCAGTCAAGGGTAGCCTAGGGTTAGGGTTAGGCTTAGGGTTAGGCTTAGGGTACGGCTTAGGGTACGGGTTCGGGGAGGGGTTCGGGTACGGCGTAGGGTATGCGTTAGGGTTAGGGTTAGTGTTAGGGTTAAGGCTCGGTTTAGGGTACGGGTTAGGATTAGGGTACGTGTTAGGGTTAGGGTAGGTGTTAGGGTTAGGGTACGCGTTAGGGTTAGGGTAGTTATTAAACCTATCCCACTCTCTAGATACCCCTTAGCACGTAAAGGAATATTATTTGGGGGTCCAGCCATGGAGAAGAGTTTAGACACTAGGATAAGATAAGGAACACACCCATTATAAAGAAATCACATTAGGATTCTCTTTTTAAGCTGTTCCTTCAAACACTAGTGCTTAGGAAATCTATTGGAGGCAGAAGCAGTCAAGGGTAGCCTAGGGTTAGGGTTAGGCTTAGGGTTAGGCTTAGGGTACGGCTTAGGGTACGGGTTCGGGGAGGGGTTCGGGTACGGCGTAGGGTATGCGTTAGGGTTAGGGTTAGTGTTAGGGTTAAGGCTCGGTTTAGGGTACGGGTTAGGATTAGGGTACGTGTTAGGGTTAGGGTAGGGGTTAGGGTTAGGGTACGCGTTAGGGTTAGGGTAGATATTAAACCTATCCCACTCTCTAGATACCCCTTAGCACGTAAAGGAATATTATTTGCGGGTCCAGCCATGGAGAAGAGTTTAGACACTAGGATAAAATAAGGAACACATACATTATAAAGAAATCACATTAGGATTCTCTTTTTAAGATGTTCCTTAAAACACTAGTGCTTAGGAAATCTATTGGAGGCAGAAGCAGTCAAGGGTAGCCTAGGGTTAGGGTTAGGCTTAGGGTTAGGTTTAGGGTACGGCTTAGGGTAGGGGTTCGGGGAGGTGCTCGGGTACGGCGTAGGGTATGGGTTAGGGTTAGGGTTAGGGTTCGTGTTAGGGTTAGGGCTCGGTTTAGGGTACGGGTTAGGATTAGGGTACGTTTTAGGGTTAGGGTAGGGGTTAGGGTTAGGGTACGCGTTAGGGTTAGGGTAGTTATTAAACCTATCCCACTCTCTAGATACCCCTTAGCACGTAAAGGAATATTATTTGGGGGTCCAGCCATGGAGAAGAGTTTAGACACTAGGATAAGATAAGGAACACACCCATTATAAAGAAATCACATTAGGATTCTCTTTTTAAGCTGTTCCTTCAAACACTAGTGCTTAGGAAATCTATTGGAGGCAGAAGCAGTCAAGGGTAGCCTAGGGTTAGGGTTAGGCTTAGGGTTAGGGTTAGGGTACGGCTTAGGGTACGGTTTCGGGGAGGGGTTCGGGTACGGCGTAGGGTATGGGTTAGGGTTAGGGTTAGGGCTCGGTTTAGGGTACGGGTTAGGATTAGGATACGTGTTAGGGTTAGGGTACGGTTTAGGGTTAGGGTACGCGTTAGGGTTAGGGTAGTTATTAAACCTATCCCACTCTCTAGATACCCCTTAGCACGTAAAGGAATATTATTTGGGGGTCCAGCCATGGAGAAGAGTTTAGACACTAGGATAAGATAAGGAACACACCCATTATAAAGAAATCACATTAGGATTCTCTTTTTAAGCTGTTCCTTCAAACACTAGTGCTTAGGAAATCTATTGGAGGCAGAAGCAGTCAAGGGTAGCCTAGGGTTAGGGTTAGGCTTAGGGTTAGGGTTAGGGTACGGCTTAGGGTACGGTTCGGGGAGGGGTTCGGGTACGGCGTAGGGTATGGGTTAGGGTTAGGGTTAGGGTTAGTGTTAGGGTTAGGGCTCGGTTTAGGGTACGGGTTAGGATTAGGGTACGTGTTAGGGTTAGGGTAGGGGTTAGGGTTAGGGTACGCGTTAGGGTTAGGGTAGTTATTAAACCTATCCCACTCTCTAGATACCCCTTAGCACGTAAAGGAATATTATTTGGGGGTCCAGCCATGGAGAAGAGTTTAGACACTAGGATAAGATAAGGAACACACCCATTATAAAGAAATCACATTAGGATTCTCTTTTTAAGCTGTTCCTTCAAACACTAGTGCTTAGGAAATCTATTGGAGGCAGAAGCAGTCAAGGGTAGCCTAGGGTTAGGGTTAGGCTTAGGGTACGGCTTAGGGTACGGGTTCGGGGAGGGGTTCGGGTACGGCGTAGGGTATGGGTTAGGGTTAGGGTTAGTGTTAGGGTTAGGGTTAGGGCTCGGTTTAGGGTACGGGTTAGGATTAGGGTACGTGTTAGGGTTAGGGTAGGTGTTAGGGTTAGGGTACGCGTTAGGGTTAGGGTAGTTATTAAACCTATCCCACTCTCTAGATACCCCTTAGCACGTAAAGGAATATTATTTGGGGGTCCAGCCATGGAGAAGAGTTTAGACACTAGGATAAGATAAGGAACACACCCATTATAAAGAAATCACATTAGGATTCTCTTTTTAAGCTGTTCCTTCAAACACTAGTGCTTAGGAAATCTATTGGAGGCAGAAGCAGTCAAGGGTAGCCTAGGGTTAGGGTTAGGCTTAGGGTTAGGCTTAGGGTACGGCTTAGGGTACGGGTTCGGGGAGGGGTTCGGGTACGGCGTAGGGTATGGGTTAGGGTTAGGGTTAGTGTTAGGGTTAGGGCTCGGTTTAGGGTACGGGTTAGGATTAGGGTACGTGTTAGGGTTAGGGTAGGGGTTAGGGTTAGGGTACGCGTTAGGGTTAGGGTAGTTATTAAACCTATCCCACTCTCTAGATACCCCTTAGCACGTAAAGGAATATTATTTGCGGGTCCAGCCATGGAGAAGAGTTTAGACACTAGGATAAAATAAGGAACACATACATTATAAAGAAATCACATTAGGATTCTCTTTTTAAGATGTTCCTTAAAACACTAGTGCTTAGGAAATCTATTGGAGGCAGAAGCAGTCAAGGGTAGCCTAGGGTTAGGGTTAGGCTTAGGGTTAGGGTTAGGGTACGGCTTTGGGTAGGGGTTCGGGGAGGTGCTCGGGTACGGCGTAGGGTATGGGTTAGGGTTAGGGTTAGTGTTCGTGTTAGGGTTAGGGCTCGGTTTAGGGTACGGGTTAGGATTAGGGTACGTGTTAGGGTTAGGGTAGGGGTTAGGGTTAGGGTACGCGTTAGGGTTAGGGTAGTTATTAAACCTATCCCACTCTCTAGATACCCCTTAGCACGTCAAGGAATATTATTTGGGGGTCCAGCCATGGAGAAGAGTTTAGACACTAGGATAAGATAAGGAACACACCCATTATAAAGAAATCACATTAGGATTCTCTTTTTAAGCTGTTCCTTCAAACACTAGTGCTTAGGAAATCTATTGGAGGCAGAAGCAGTCAAGGGTAGCCTAGGGTTAGGGTTAGGCTTAGGGTTAGGGTTAGGGTACGGCTTAGGGTACGGTTTCGGGGAGGGGTTCGGGTACGGCGTAGGGTATGGGTTAGGGTTAGGGTTAGGGCTCGGTTTAGGGTACGGGTTAGGATTAGGATACGTGTTAGGGTTAGGGTACGGTTTAGGGTTAGGGTACGCGTTAGGGTTAGGGTAGTTATTAAACCTATCCCACTCTCTAGATACCCCTTAGCACGTAAAGGAATATTATTTGGGGGTCCAGCCATGGAGAAGAGTTTAGACACTAGGATAAGATAAGGAACACACCCATTATAAAGAAATCACATTAGGATTCTCTTTTTAAGCTGTTCCTTCAAACACTAGTGCTTAGGAAATCTATTGGAGGCAGAAGCAGTCAAGGGTAGCCTAGGGTTAGGGTTAGGCTTAGGGTTAGGCTTAGGGTACGGCTTAGGGTACGGGTTCGGGGAGGGGTTCGGGTACGGCGTAGGGTATGGGTTAGGGTTAGGGTTAGTGTTAGGGTTAGGGCTCGGTTTAGAGTACGGGTTAGGATTAGGGTACGTTTTAGGGTTAGGGTAGGGGTTAGGGTTAGGGTACGCGTTAGGGTTAGGGTAGTTATTAAACCTATCCCACTCTCTAGATACCCCTTAGCACGTAAAGGAATATTATTTGGGAGTCCAGCCATGGAGAAGAGTTTAGACACTAGGATAAGATAAGGAACACACCCATTATAAAGAAATCACATTAGGATTCTCTTTTTAAGCTGTTCCTTCAAACACTAGTGCTTAGGAAATCTATTGGAGGCAGAAGCAGTCAAGGGTAGCCTAGGGTTAGGGTTAGGCTTAGGGTTAGGGTTAGGGTACGGCTTAGGGTACGGTTCGGGGAGGGGTTCGGGTACGGCGTAGGGTATGGGTTAGGGTTAGGGTTAGGGTTAGTGTTAGGGTTAGGGCTCGGTTTAGGGTACGGGTTAGGATTAGGGTACGTGTTAGGGTTAGGGTAGGGGTTAGGGTTAGGGTACGCGTTAGGGTTAGGGTAGTTATTAAACCTATCCCACTCTCTAGATACCCCTTAGCACGTAAAGGAATATTATTTGGGGGTCCAGCCATGGAGAAGAGTTTAGACACTAGGATAAGATAAGGAACACACCCATTATAAAGAAATCACATTAGGATTCTCTTTTTAAGCTGTTCCTTCAAACACTAGTGCTTAGGAAATCTATTGGAGGCAGAAGCAGTCAAGGGTAGCCTAGGGTTAGGGTTAGGCTTAGGGTACGGCTTAGGGTACGGGTTCGGGGAGGGGTTCGGGTACGGCGTAGGGTATGGGTTAGGGTTAGGGTTAGTGTTAGGGTTAGGGCTCGGTTTAGGGTACGGGTTAGGATTAGGGTACGTGTTAGGGTTAGGGTAGGGGTTAGGGTTAGGGTACGCGTTAGGGTTAGGTTAGTTATTAAACCTATCCCACTCTCTAGATACCCCTTAGCACGTAAAGGAATATTATTTGCGGGTCCAGCCATGGAGAAGAGTTTAGACACTAGGATAAAATAAGGAACACATACATTATAAAGAAATCACATTAGGATTCTCTTTTTAAGATGTTCCTTAAAACACTAGTGCTTAGGAATTCTATTGGAGGCAGAAGCAGTCAAGGGTAGCCTAGGGTTAGGGTTAGGCTTAGGGTTAGGGTTAGGGTACGGCTTAGGGTAGGGGTTCGGGGAGGTGTTCGGGTACGGCGTAGGGTATGGGTTAGGGTTAGGGTTAGGGTTCGTGTTAGGGTTAGGGCTCGGTTTAGGGTACGGGTTAGGATTAGGGTACGTGTTAGGGTTAGGGTAGGTGTTAGGGTTAGGGTACGCGTTAGGGTTAGGGTAGTTATTAAACCTATCCCACTCTCTAGATACCCCTTAGCACGTAAAGGAATATTATTTGGGGGTCCAGCCATGGAGAAGAGTTTAGACACTAGGATAAGATAAGGAACACACCCATTATAAAGAAATCACATTAGGATTCTTTTTTTAAGCTGTTCCTTCAAACACTAGTGCTTAGGAAATCTATTGGAGGCAGAAGCAGTCAAGGGTAGCCTAGGGTTAGGGTTAGGCTTAGGGTTAGGCTTAGGGTACGGCTTAGGGTACGGGTTCGGGGAGGGGTTCGGGTACGGCGTAGGGTATGCGTTAGGGTTAGGGTTAGTGTTAGGGTTAGGGCTCGGTTTAGGGTACGGGTTAGGATTAGGGTACGTGTTAGGGTTAGGGTAGGGGTTAGGGTTAGGGTACGCGTTAGGGTTAGGGTAGTTATTAAACCTATCCCACTCTCTAGATACCCCTTAGCACGTAAAGGAATATTATTTGCGGGTCCAGCCATGGAGAAGAGTTTAGACACTAGGATAAAATAAGGAACACATACATTATAAAGAAATCACATTAGGATTCTCTTTTTAAGATGTTCCTTAAAACACTAGTGCTTAGGAAATCTATTGGAGGCAGAAGCAGTCAAGGGTAGCCTAGGGTTAGGGTTAGGCTTAGGGTTAGGTTTAGGGTACGGCTTAGGGTAGGGGTTCGGGGAGGTGCTCGGGTACGGCGTAGGGTATGGGTTAGGGTTAGGGTTAGGGTTCGTGTTAGGGTTAGGGCTCGGTTTAGGGTACGGGTTAGGATTAGGGTACGTTTTAGGGTTAGGGTAGGGGTTAGGGTTAGGGTACGCCTTAGGGTTAGGGTAGTTATTAAACCTATCCCACTCTCTAGATACCCCTTAGCACGTAAAGGAATATTATTTGGGGGTCCAGCCACGGAGAAGAGTTTAGACACTAGGATAAGATAAGGAACACACCCATTATAAAGAAATCACATTAGGATTCTCTTTTTAAGCTGTTCCTTCAAACACTAGTGCTTAGGAAATCTATTGGAGGCAGAAGCAGTCAAGGGTAGCCTAGGGTTAGGGTTAGGCTTAGGGTTAGGCTTAGGGTACGGCTTAGGGTACGGGTTCGGGGAGGGGTTCGGGTACGGCGTAGGGTATGCGTTAGGGTTAGGGTTAGTGTTAGGGTTAGGGCTCGGTTTAGGGTACGGGTTAGGATTAGGGTACGTGTTAGGGTTAGGGTAGGGGTTAGGGTTAGGGTACGCGTTAGGGTTAGGGTAGTTATTAAACCTATCCCACTCTCTAGATACCCCTTAGCACGTAAAGGAATATTATTTGCGGGTCCAGCCATGGAGAAGAGTTTAGACACTAGGATAAAATAAGGAACACATACATTATAAAGAAATCACATTAGGATTCTCTTTTTAAGATGTTCCTTAAAACACTAGTGCTTAGGAAATCTATTGGAGGCAGAAGCAGTCAAGGGTAGCCTAGGGTTAGGGTTAGGCTTAGGGTTAGGGTTAGGGTACGGCTTAGGGTAGGGGTTCGGGGAGGTGCTCGGGTACGGCGTAGGGTATGGGTTAGGGTTAGGGTTAGGGTTAGTGTTAGGGTTAGGGCTCGGTTTAGGGTACGGGTTAGGATTAGGGTACGTTTTAGGGTTAGGGTAGGGGTTAGGGTTAGGGTACGCGTTAGGGTTAGGGTAGTTATTAAACCTATCCCACTCTCTAGATACCCCTTAGCACGTAAAGGAATATTATTTGGGGGTCCAGCCACGGAGAAGAGTTTAGACACTAGGATAAGATAAGGAACACACCCATTATAAAGAAATCACATTAGGATTCTCTTTTTAAGCTGTTCCTTCAAACACTAGTGCTTAGGAAATCTATTGGAGGCAGAAGCAGTCAAGGGTAGCCTAGGGTTAGGGTTAGGCTTAGGGTACGGCTTAGGGTACGGGTTCGGGGAGGGGTTCGGGTACGGCGTAGGGTATGGGTTAGGGTTAGGGTTAGTGTTAGGGTTAGGGCTCGGTTTAGGGTACGGGTTAGGATTAGGGTACGTGTTAGGGTTAGGGTAGGGGTTAGGGTTAGGGTACGCGTTAGGGTTAGGGTAGTTATTAAACCTATCCCACTCTCTAGATACCCCTTAGCACGTAAAGGAATACTATTTGCGGGTCCAGCCATGGAGAAGAGTTTAGACACTAGGATAAAATAAGGAACACATACATTATAAAGAAATCACATTAGGATTCTCTTTTTAAGATGTTCCTTAAAACACTAGTGCTTAGGAAATCTATTGGAGGCAGAAGCAGTCAAGGGTAGCCTAGGGTTAGGGTTAGGCTTAGGGTTAGGGTTAGGGTACGGCTTAGGGTAGGGGTTCGGGGAGGTGTTCGAGTACGGCGTAGGGTATGGGTTAGGGTTAGGGTTAGGGTTCGTGTTAGGGTTAGGGCTCGGTTTAGGGTACGGGTTAGGATTAGGGTACGTGTTAGGGTTAGGGTAGGTGTTAGGGTTAGGGTACGCGTTAGGGTTAGGGTAGTTATTAAACCTATCCCACTCTCTAGATACCCCTTAGCACGTAAAGGAATATTATTTGGGGGTCCAGCCATGGAGAAGAGTTTAGACACTAGGATAAGATAAGGAACACACCCATTATAAAGAAATCACATTAGGATTCTCTTTTTAAGCTGTTCCTTCAAACACTAGTGCTTAGGAAATCTATTGGAGGCAGAAGCAGTCAAGGGTAGCCTAGGGTTAGGGTTAGGCTTAGGGTTAGGCTTAGGGTACGGCTTAGGGTACGGGTTCGGGGAGGGGTTCGGGTACGGCGTAGGGTATGGGTTAGGGTTAGGGTTAGTGTTAGGGTTAGGGCTCGGTTTAGGGTACGGGTTAGGATTAGGGTACGTGTTAGGTTTAGGGTAGGGGTTAGGGTTAGGGTACGTGTTAGGGTTAGGGTAGTTATTAAACCTATCCCACTCTCTAGATACCCCTTAGCACGTAAAGGAATATTATTTGCGGGTCCAGCCATGGAGAAGAGTTTAGACACTAGGATAAAATAAGGAACACATACATTATAAAGAAATCACATTAGGATTCTCTTTTTAAGATGTTCCTTAAAACACTAGTGCTTAGGAAATCTATTGGAGGCAGAAGCAGTCAAGGGTAGCCTAGGGTTAGGGTTAGGCTTAGGGTTAGGGTTAGGGTACGGCTTAGGGTAGGGGTTCGGGGAGGTGCTCGGGTACGGCGTAGGGTATGGGTTAGGGTTAGGGTTAGGGTTCGTGTTAGGGTTAGGGCTCGGTTTAGGGTACGGGTTAGGATTAGGGTACGTTTTAGGGTTAGGGTAGGGGTTAGGGTTAGGGTACGCGTTAGGGTTAGGGTAGTTATTAAACCTATCCCACTCTCTAGATACCCCTTAGCACGTAAAGGAATATTATTTGGGGGTCCAGCCACGGAGAAGAGTTTAGACACTAGGATAAGATAAGGAACACACCCATTATAAAGAAATCACATTAGGATTCTCTTTTTAAGCTGTTCCTTCAAACACTAGTGCTTAGGAAATCTATTGGAGGCAGAAGCTGTCAAGGGTAGCCTAGGGTTAGGGTTAGGCTTAGGGTTAGGGTTAGGGTACGGCTTAGGGTACGGTTCGGGGAGGGGTTCGGGTACGGCGTAGGGTATGGGTTAGGGTTAGTGTTAGGGTTAGTGTTAGGGTTAGGGCTCGGTTTAGGGTACGGGTTAGGATTAGGGTACGTGTTAGGGTTAGGGTAGGGGTTAGGGTTAGGGTACGCGTTAGGGTTAGGGTAGTTATTAAACCTATCCCACTCTCTAGATACCCCTTAGCACGTAAAGGAATATTATTTGGGGGTCCAGCCATGGAGAAGAGTTAAGACACTAGGATAAGATAAGGAACACACCCATTATAAAGAAATCACATTAGGAATCTCTTTTTAAGCTGTTCCTTCAAACACTAGTGCTTAGGAAATCTATTGGAGGCAGAAGCAGTCAAGGGTAGCCTAGGGTTAGGGTTAGGCTTAGGGTTAGGGTTAGGGTACGGCTTAGGGTACGGTTTCGGGGAGGGGTTCGGGTACGGCGTAGGGTATGGGTTAGGGTTAGGGTTAGGGCTCGGTTTAGGGTACGGGTTAGGATTAGGATACGTGTTAGGGTTAGGGTACGGTTTAGGGTTAGGGTACGCGTTAGGGTTAGGGTAGTTATTAAACCTATCCCACTCTCTAGATACCCCTTAGCACGTAAAGGAATATTATTTGGGAGTCCAGCCATGGAGAAGAGTTTAGACACTAGGATAAGATAAGGAACACACCCATTATAAAGAAATCACATTAGGATTCTCTTTTTAAGCTGTTCCTTCAAACACTAGTGCTTAGGAAATCTATTGGAGGCAGAAGCAGTCAAGGGTAGCCTAGGGTTAGGGTTAGGCTTAGGGTTAGGGTTAGGGTACGGCTTAGGGTACGGTTCGGGGAGGGGTTCGGGTACGGCGTAGGGTATGGGTTAGGGTTAGGGTTAGTGTTAGGGTTAGGGCTCGGTTTAGGGTACGGGTTAGGATTAGGGTACGTGTTAGGGTTAGGGTAGGGGTTAGGGTTAGGGTACGCGTTAGGGTTAGGGTAGTTATTAAACCTATCCCACTCTCTAGATACCCCTTAGCACGTAAAGGAATATTATTTGGGGGTCCAGCCATGGAGAAGAGTTTAGACACTAGGATAAGATAAGGAACACACCCATTATAAAGAAATCACATTAGGATTCTCTTTTTAAGCTGTTCCTTCAAACACTAGTGCTTAGGAAATCTATTGGAGGCAGAAGCAGTCAAGGGTAGCCTAGGGTTAGGGTTAGGCTTAGGGTACGGCTTAGGGTACGGGTTCGGGGAGGGGTTCGGGTACGGCGTAGGGTATGGGTTAGGGTTAGGGTTAGTGTTAGGGTTAGGGCTCGGTTTAGGGTACAGGTTAGGATTAGGGTACGTGTTAGGGTTAGGGTAGGGGTTAGGGTTAGGGTACGCGTTAGGGTTAGGGTAGTTATTAAACCTATCCCACTCTCTAGATACCCCTTAGCACGTAAAGGAATATTATTTGCGGGTCCAGCCATGGAGAAGAGTTTAGACACTAGGATAAAATAAGGAACACATACATTATAAAGAAATCACATTAGGATTCTCTTTTTAAGCTGTTCCTTCAAACACTAGTGCTTAGGAAATCTATTGGAGGCAGAAGCAGTCAAGGGTAGCCTAGGGTTAGGGTTACGCTTAGGGTTAGGGTTAGGGTACGGCTTAGGGTACGGTTTCGGGGAGGGGTTCGGGTACGGCGTAGGGTATGGGTTAGGGTTAGGGTTAGGGCTCGGTTTAGGGTACGGGTTAGGATTAGGATACGTGTTAGGGTTAGGGTACGGTTTAGGGTTAGGGTACGCGTTAGGGTTAGGGTAGTTATTAAACCTATCCCACTCTCTAGATACCCCTTAGCACGTAAAGGAATATTATTTGGGGGTCCAGCCATGGAGAAGAGTTTAGACACTAGGGTAAGATAAGGAACACACCCATTATAAAGAAATCACATTAGGATTCTCTTTTTAAGCTGTTCCTTCAAACACTAGTGCTTAGGAAATCTATTGGAGGCAGAAGCAGTCAAGGGTAGCCTAGGGTTAGGGTTAGGCTTAGGGTTAGGCATAGGGTACGGCTTAGGGTACGGGTTCGGGGAGGGGTTCGGGTACGGCGTAGGGTATGGGTTAGGGTTAGGGTTAGGGTTAGTGTTAGGGTTAGGGCTCGGTTTAGGGTACGGGTTAGGATTAGGGTACGTGTTAGGGTTAGGGTAGGGGTTAGGGTTAGGGTACGCGTTAGGGTTAGGGTAGTTATTAAACCTATCCCACTCTCTAGATACCCCTTAGCACGTAAAGGAATATTATTTGGGGGTCCAGCCATGGAGAAGAGTTTAGACACTAGGATAAGATAAGGAACACACCCATTATAAAGAAATCACATTAGGATTCTCTTTTTAAGCTGTTCCTTCAAACACTAGTGCTTAGGAAATCTATTGGAGGCAGAAGCAGTCAAGGGTAGCCTAGGGTTAGGGTTAGGCTTAGGGTTAGGCTTAGGGTACGGCTTAGGGTACGGGTTCGGGGAGGGGTTCGGGTACGGCGTAGGGTATGGGTTAGGGTTAGGGTTAGGGTTAGTGTTAGGGTTAGGGCTCGGTTTAGAGTACGGGTTAGGATTAGGGTACGTTTTAGGGTTAGGGTAGGGGTTAGGGTTAGGGTACGCGTTAGGGTTAGGGTAGTTATTAAACCTATCCCACTCTCTAGATACCCCTTAGCACGTAAAGGAATATTATTTGGGAGTCCAGCCATGGAGAAGAGTTTAGACACTAGGATAAGATAAGGAACAAACCCATTATAAAGAAATCACATTAGGATTCTCTTTTTAAGCTGTTCCTTCAAACACTAGTGCTTAGGAAATCTATTGGAGGCAGAAGCAGTCAAGGGTAGCCTAGGGTTAGGGTTAGGCTTAGGGTTAGGGTTAGGGTACGGCTTAGGGTACGGTTCGGGGAGGGGTTCGGGTACGGCGTAGGGTAAGGGTTAGGGTTAGGGTTAGGGTTAGTGTTAGGGTTAGGGCTCGGTTTAGGGTACGGGTTAGGATTAGGGTACGTGTTAGGGTTAGGGTAGGGGTTAGGGTTAGGGTACGCGTTAGGGTTAGGGTAGTTATTAAACCTATCCCACTCTCTAGATACCCCTTAGCACGTAAAGGAATATTATTTGGGGTCCAGCCATGGAGAAGAGTTTAGACACTAGGATAAGATAAGGAACACACCCATTATAAAGAAATCACATTAGGATTCTCTTTTTAAGCTGTTCCTTCAAACACTAGTGCTTAGGAAATCTATTGGAGGCAGAAGCAGTCAAGGGTAGCCTAGGGTTAGGGTTAGGCTTAGGGTACGGCTTAGGGTACGGGTTCGGGGAGGGGTTCGGGTACGGCGTAGGGTATGGGTTAGGGTTAGGGTTAGTGTTAGGGTTAGGGCTCGGTTTAGGGTACGGGTTAGGATTAGGGTACGTGTTAGGGTTAGGGTAGGGGTTAGGGTTAGGGTAGTTATTAAACCTATCCCACTCTCTAGATACCCCTTAGCACGTAAAGGAATATTATTTGGGGGTCCAGCCATGGAGAAGAGTTTAGACACTAGGATAAGATAAGGAACACACCCATTATAAAGAAATCACATTAGGATTCTCTTTTTAAGCTGTTCCTTCAAACACTAGTGCTTAGGAAATCTATTGGAGGCAGAAGCAGTCAAGGGTAGCCTAGGGTTAGGGTTAGGCTTAGGGTTAGGGTTAGGGTACGGCTTAGGGTACGGTTTCGGCGAGGGGTTCGGGTACGGCGTAGGGTATGGGTCAGGGTTAGGGTTAGGGTTAGTGTTAGGGTTAGGGCTCGGTTTAGGGTACGGGTTAGGATTAGGGTACGTGTTAGGGTTAGGGTAGGTGTTAGGGTTAGGGTACGCGTTAGGGTTAGGGTAGTTATTAAACCTATCCCACTCTCTAGATACCCCTTAGCACGTAAAGGAATATTATTTGGGGGTCCAGCCATGGAGAAGAGTTTAGACACCAGGATAAGATAAGGAACACACCCATTATAAAGAAATCACATTAGGATTCTCTTTTTAAGCTGTTCCTTCAAACACTAGTGCTTAGGAAATCTATTGGAGGCAGAAGCAGTCAAGGGTAGCCTAGGGTTAGGGTTAGGCTTAGGGTTAGGCTTAGGGTACGGCTTAGGGTACGGGTTCGGGGAGGGGTTCGGGTACGGCGTAGGGTATGCGTTAGGGTTAGGGTTAGTGTTAGGGTTAAGGCTCGGTTTAGGGTACGGGTTAGGATTAGGGTACGTGTTAGGGTTAGGGTAGGTGTTAGGGTTAGGGTACGCGTTAGGGTTAGGGTAGTTATTAAACCTATCCCACTCTCTAGATACCCCTTAGCACGTAAAGGAATATTATTTGGGGGTCCAGCCATGGAGAAGAGTTTAGACACTAGGATAAGATAAGGAACACACCCATTATAAAGAAATCACATTAGGATTCTCTTTTTAAGCTGTTCCTTCAAACACTAGTGCTTAGGAAATCTATTGGAGGCAGAAGCAGTCAAGGGTAGCCTAGGGTTAGGGTTAGGCTTAGGGTTAGGCTTAGGGTACGGCTTAGGGTACGGGTTCGGGGAGGGGTTCGGGTACGGCGTAGGGTATGCGTTAGGGTTAGGGTTAGTGTTAGGGTTAAGGCTCGGTTTAGGGTACGGGTTAGGATTAGGGTACGTGTTAGGGTTAGGGTAGGGGTTAGGGTTAGGGTACGCGTTAGGGTTAGGGTAGATATTAAACCTATCCCACTCTCTAGATACCCCTTAGCACGTAAAGGAATATTATTTGCGGGTCCAGCCATGGAGAAGAGTTTAGACACTAGGATAAAATAAGGAACACATACATTATAAAGAAATCACATTAGGATTCTCTTTTTAAGATGTTCCTTAAAACACTAGTGCTTAGGAAATCTATTGGAGGCAGAAGCAGTCAAGGGTAGCCTAGGGTTAGGGTTAGGCTTAGGGTTAGGGTTAGGGTACGGCTTAGGGTAGGGGTTCGGGGAGGTGCTCGGGTACGGCGTAGGGTATGGGTTAGGGTTAGGGTTAGGGTTCGTGTTAGGGTTAGGGCTCGGTTTAGGGTACGGGTTAGGATTAGGGTACGTTTTAGGGTTAGGGTAGGGGTTAGGGTTAGGGTACGCGTTAGGGTTAGGGTAGTTATTAAACCTATCCCACTCTCTAGATACCCCTTAGCACGTAAAGGAATATTATTTGGGGGTCCAGCCATGGAGAAGAGTTTAGACACTAGGATAAGATAAGGAACACACCCATTATAAAGAAATCACATTAGGATTCTCTTTTTAAGCTGTTCCTTCAAACACTAGTGCTTAGGAAATCTATTGGAGGCAGAAGCAGTCAAGGGTAGCCTAGGGTTAGGGTTAGGCTTAGGGTTAGGGTTAGGGTACGGCTTAGGGTACGGTTTCGGGGAGGGGTTCGGGTACGGCGTAGGGTATGGGTTAGGGTTAGGGTTAGGGCTCGGTTTAGGGTACGGGTTAGGATTAGGATACGTGTTAGGGTTAGGGTACGGTTTAGGGTTAGGGTACGCGTTAGGGTTAGGGTAGTTATTAAACCTATCCCACTCTCTAGATACCCCTTAGCACGTAAAGGAATATTATTTGGGGGTCCAGCCATGGAGAAGAGTTTAGACACTAGGATAAGATAAGGAACACACCCATTATAAAGAAATCACATTAGGATTCTCTTTTTAAGCTGTTCCTTCAAACACTAGTGCTTAGGAAATCTATTGGAGGCAGAAGCAGTCAAGGGTAGCCTAGGGTTAGGGTTAGGCTTAGGGTTAGGGTTAGGGTACGGCTTAGGGTACGGTTCGGGGAGGGGTTCGGGTACGGCGTAGGGTATGGGTTAGGGTTAGGGTTAGTGTTAGGGTTAGGGTTAGGGCTCGGTTTAGGGTACGGGTTAGGATTAGGGTACGTGTTAGGGTTAGGGTAGGTGTTAGGGTTAGGGTACGCGTTAGGGTTAGGGTAGTTATTAAACCTATCCCACTCTCTAGATACCCCTTAGCACGTAAAGGAATATTATTTGGGGGTCCAGCCATGGAGAAGAGTTTAGACACTAGGATAAGATAAGGAACACACCCATTATAAAGAAATCACATTAGGATTCTCTTTTTAAGCTGTTCCTTCAAACACTAGTGCTTAGGAAATCTATTGGAGGCAGAAGCAGTCAAGGGTAGCCTAGGGTTAGGGTTAGGCTTAGGGTTAGGCTTAGGGTACGGCTTAGGGTACGGGTTCGGGGAGGGGTTCGGGTACGGCGTAGGGTATGGGTTAGGGTTAGGGTTAGTGTTAGGGTTAGGGCTCGGTTTAGGGTACGGGTTAGGATTAGGGTACGTGTTAGGGTTAGGGTAGGGGTTAGGGTTAGGGTACGCGTTAGGGTTAGGGTAGTTATTAAACCTATCCCACTCTCTAGATACCCCTTAGCACGTAAAGGAATATTATTTGCGGGTCCAGCCATGGAGAAGAGTTTAGACACTAGGATAAAATAAGGAACACATACATTATAAAGAAATCACATTAGGATTCTCTTTTTAAGATGTTCCTTAAAACACTAGTGCTTAGGAAATCTATTGGAGGCAGAAGCAGTCAAGGGTAGCCTAGGGTTAGGGTTAGGCTTAGGGTTAGGGTTAGGGTACGGCTTTGGGTAGGGGTTCGGGGAGGTGCTCGGGTACGGCGTAGGGTATGGGTTAGGGTTAGGGTTAGTGTTCGTGTTAGGGTTAGGGCTCGGTTTAGGGTACGGGTTAGGATTAGGGTACGTGTTAGGGTTAGGGTAGGGGTTAGGGTTAGGGTACGCGTTAGGGTTAGGGTAGTTATTAAACCTATCCCACTCTCTAGATACCCCTTAGCACGTAAAGGAATATTATTTGGGGGTCCAGCCATGGAGAAGAGTTTAGACACTAGGATAAGATAAGGAACACACCCATTATAAAGAAATCACATTAGGATTCTCTTTTTAAGCTGTTCCTTCAAACACTAGTGCTTAGGAAATCTATTGGAGGCAGAAGCAGTCAAGGGTAGCCTAGGGTTAGGGTTAGGCTTAGGGTTAGGCTTAGGGTACGGCTTAGGGTACGGGTTCGGGGAGGGGTTCGGGTACGGCGTAGGGTATGGGTTAGGGTTAGGGTTAGTGTTAGGGTTAGGGCTCGGTTTAGAGTACGGGTTAGGATTAGGGTACGTTTTAGGGTTAGGGTAGGGGTTAGGGTTAGGGTACGCGTTAGGGTTAGGGTAGTTATTAAACCTATCCCACTCTCTAGATACCCCTTAGCACGTAAAGGAATATTATTTGGGAGTCCAGCCATGGAGAAGAGTTTAGACACTAGGATAAGATAAGGAACACACCCATTATAAAGAAATCACATTAGGATTCTCTTTTTAAGCTGTTCCTTCAAACACTAGTGCTTAGGAAATCTATTGGAGGCAGAAGCAGTCAAGGGTAGCCTAGGGTTAGGGTTAGGCTTAGGGTTAGGGTTAGGGTACGGCTTAGGGTACGGTTCGGGGAGGGGTTCGGGTACGGCGTAGGGTATGGGTTAGGGTTAGGGTTAGGGTTAGTGTTAGGGTTAGGGCTCGGTTTAGGGTACGGGTTAGGATTAGGGTACGTGTTAGGGTTAGGGTAGGGGTTAGGGTTAGGGTACGCGTTAGGGTTAGGGTAGTTATTAAACCTATCCCACTCTCTAGATACCCCTTAGCACGTAAAGGAATATTATTTGGGGGTCCAGCCATGGAGAAGAGTTTAGACACTAGGATAAGATAAGGAACACACCCATTATAAAGAAATCACATTAGGATTCTCTTTTTAAGCTGTTCCTTCAAACACTAGTGCTTAGGAAATCTATTGGAGGCAGAAGCAGTCAAGGGTAGCCTAGGGTTAGGGTTAGGCTTAGGGTACGGCTTAGGGTACGGGTTCGGGGAGGGGTTCGGGTACGGCGTAGGGTATGGGTTAGGGTTAGGGTTAGTGTTAGGGTTAGGGCTCGGTTTAGGGTACGGGTTAGGATTAGGGTACGTGTTAGGGTTAGGGTAGGGGTTAGGGTTAGGGTACGCGTTAGGGTTAGGGTAGTTATTAAACCTATCCCACTCTCTAGATACCCCTTAGCACGTAAAGGAATATTATTTGCGGGTCCAGCCATGGAGAAGAGTTTAGACACTAGGATAAAATAAGGAACACATACATTATAAAGAAATCACATTAGGATTCTCTTTTTAAGATGTTCCTTAAAACACTAGTGCTTAGGAATTCTATTGGAGGCAGAAGCAGTCAAGGGTAGCCTAGGGTTAGGGTTAGGCTTAGGGTTAGGGTTAGGGTACGGCTTAGGGTAGGGGTTCGGGGAGGTGTTCGGGTACGGCGTAGGGTATGGGTTAGGGTTAGGGTTAGGGTTCGTGTTAGGGTTAGGGCTCGGTTTAGGGTACGGGTTAGGATTAGGGTACGTGTTAGGGTTAGGGTAGGTGTTAGGGTTAGGGTACGCGTTAGGGTTAGGGTAGTTATTAAACCTATCCCACTCTCTAGATACCCCTTAGCACGTAAAGGAATATTATTTGGGGGTCCAGCCATGGAGAAGAGTTTAGACACTAGGATAAGATAAGGAACACACCCATTATAAAGAAATCACATTAGGATTCTTTTTTTAAGCTGTTCCTTCAAACACTAGTGCTTAGGAAATCTATTGGAGGCAGAAGCAGTCAAGGGTAGCCTAGGGTTAGGGTTAGGCTTAGGGTTAGGCTTAGGGTACGGCTTAGGGTACGGGTTCGGGGAGGGGTTCGGGTACGGCGTAGGGTATGCGTTAGGGTTAGGGTTAGTGTTAGGGTTAGGGCTCGGTTTAGGGTACGGGTTAGGATTAGGGTACGTGTTAGGGTTAGGGTAGGGGTTAGGGTTAGGGTACGCGTTAGGGTTAGGGTAGTTATTAAACCTATCCCACACTCTAGATACCCCTTAGCACGTAAAGGAATATTATTTGCGGGTCCAGCCATGGAGAAGAGTTTAGACACTAGGATAAAATAAGGAACACATACATTATAAAGAAATCACATTAGGATTCTCTTTTTAAGATGTTCCTTAAAACACTAGTGCTTAGGAAATCTATTGGAGGCAGAAGCAGTCAAGGGTAGCCTAGGGTTAGGGTTAGGCTTAGGGTTAGGTTTAGGGTACGGCTTAGGGTAGGGGTTCGGGGAGGTGCTCGGGTACGGCGTAGGGTATGGGTTAGGGTTAGGGTTAGGGTTCGTGTTAGGGTTAGGGCTCGGTTTAGGGTACGGGTTAGGATTAGGGTACGTTTTAGGGTTAGGGTAGGGGTTAGGGTTAGGGTACGCCTTAGGGTTAGGGTAGTTATTAAACCTATCCCACTCTCTAGATACCCCTTAGCACGTAAAGGAATATTATTTGGGGGTCCAGCCACGGAGAAGAGTTTAGACACTAGGATAAGATAAGGAACACACCCATTATAAAGAAATCACATTAGGATTCTCTTTTTAAGCTGTTCCTTCAAACACTAGTGCTTAGGAAATCTATTGGAGGCAGAAGCAGTCAAGGGTAGCCTAGGTTTAGGGTTAGGCTTAGGGTTAGGCTTAGGGTACGGCTTAGGGTACGGGTTCGGGGAGGGGTTCGGGTACGGCGTAGGGTATGCGTTAGGGTTAGGGTTAGTGTTAGGGTTAGGGCTCGGTTTAGGGTACGGGTTAGGATTAGGGTACGTGTTAGGGTTAGGGTAGGGGTTAGGGTTAGGGTACGCGTTAGGGTTAGGGTAGTTATTAAACCTATCCCACTCTCTAGATACCCCTTAGCACGTAAAGGAATATTATTTGCGGGTCCAGCCATGGAGAAGAGTTTAGACACTAGGATAAAATAAGGAACACATACATTATAAAGAAATCACATTAGGATTCTCTTTTTAAGATGTTCCTTAAAACACTAGTGCTTAGGAAATCTATTGGAGGCAGAAGCAGTCAAGGGTAGCCTAGGGTTAGGGTTAGGCTTAGGGTTAGGGTTAGGGTACGGCTTAGGGTAGGGGTTCGGGGAGGTGCTCGGGTACGGCGTAGGGTATGGGTTAGGGTTAGGGTTAGGGTTAGTGTTAGGGTTAGGGCTCGGTTTAGGGTACGGGTTAGGATTAGGGTACGTTTTAGGGTTAGGGTAGGGGTTAGGGTTAGGGTACGCGTTAGGGTTAGGGTAGTTATTAAACCTATCCCACTCTCTAGATACCCCTTAGCACGTAAAGGAATATTATTTGGGGGTCCAGCCACGGAGAAGAGTTTAGACACTAGGATAAGATAAGGAACACACCCATTATAAAGAAATCACATTAGGATTCTCTTTTTAAGCTGTTCCTTCAAACACTAGTGCTTAGGAAATCTATTGGAGGCAGAAGCAGTCAAGGGTAGCCTAGGGTTAGGGTTAGGCTTAGGGTACGGCTTAGGGTACGGGTTCGGGGAGGGGTTCGGGTACGGCGTAGGGTATGGGTTAGGGTTAGGGTTAGTGTTAGGGTTAGGGCTCGGTTTAGGGTACGGGTTAGGATTAGGGTACGTGTTAGGGTTAGGGTAGGGGTTAGGGTTAGGGTACGCGTTAGGGTTAGGGTAGTTATTAAACCTATCCCACTCTCTAGATACCCCTTAGCACGTAAAGGAATACTATTTGCGGGTCCAGCCATGGAGAAGAGTTTAGACACTAGGATAAAATAAGGAACACATACATTATAAAGAAATCACATTAGGATTCTCTTTTTAAGATGTTCCTTAAAACACTAGTGCTTAGGAAATCTATTGGAGGCAGAAGCAGTCAAGGGTAGCCTAGGGTTAGGGTTAGGCTTAGGGTTAGGGTTAGGGTACGGCTTAGGGTAGGGGTTCGGGGAGGTGTTCGAGTACGGCGTAGGGTATGGGTTAGGGTTAGGGTTAGGGTTCGTGTTAGGGTTAGGGCTCGGTTTAGGGTACGGGTTAGGATTAGGGTACGTGTTAGGGTTAGGGTAGGTGTTAGGGTTAGGGTACGCGTTAGGGTTAGGGTAGTTATTAAACCTATCCCACTCTCTAGATACCCCTTAGCACGTAAAGGAATATTATTTGGGGGTCCAGCCATGGAGAAGAGTTTAGACACTAGGATAAGATAAGGAACACACCCATTATAAAGAAATCACATTAGGATTCTCTTTTTAAGCTGTTCCTTCAAACACTAGTGCTTAGGAAATCTATTGGAGGCAGAAGCAGTCAAGGGTAGCCTAGGGTTAGGGTTAGGCTTAGGGTTAGGCTTAGGGTACGGCTTAGGGTACGGGTTCGGGGAGGGGTTCGGGTACGGCGTAGGGTATGGGTTAGGGTTAGGGTTAGTGTTAGGGTTAGGGCTCGGTTTAGGGTACGGGTTAGGATTAGGGTACGTGTTAGGTTTAGGGTAGGGGTTAGGGTTAGGGTACGTGTTAGGGT
Source organism: Balaenoptera ricei (assembly GCF_028023285.1). Classification (NCBI taxonomy): domain Eukaryota; kingdom Metazoa; phylum Chordata; class Mammalia; order Artiodactyla; family Balaenopteridae; genus Balaenoptera; species Balaenoptera ricei. The sequence continues at coordinate 135,516 of NW_026777521.1, forward strand.
TAGGGTAGTTATTAAACCTATCCCACTCTCTAGATACCCCTTAGCACGTAAAGGAATATTATTTGCGGGTCCAGCCATGGAGAAGAGTTTAGACACTAGGATAAAATAAGGAACACATACATTATAAAGAAATCACATTAGGATTCTCTTTTTAAGATGTTCCTTAAAACACTAGTGCTTAGGAAATCTATTGGAGGCAGAAGCAGTCAAGGGTAGCCTAGGGTTAGGGTTAGGCTTAGGGTTAGGGTTAGGGTACGGCTTAGGGTAGGGGTTCGGGGAGGTGCTCGGGTACGGCGTAGGGTATGGGTTAGGGTTAGGGTTAGGGTTCGTGTTAGGGTTAGGGCTCGGTTTAGGGTACGGGTTAGGATTAGGGTACGTTTTAGGGTTAGGGTAGGGGTTAGGGTTAGGGTACGCGTTAGGGTTAGGGTAGTTATTAAACCTATCCCACTCTCTAGATACCCCTTAGCACGTAAAGGAATATTATTTGGGGGTCCAGCCACGGAGAAGAGTTTAGACACTAGGATAAGATAAGGAACACACCCATTATAAAGAAATCACATTAGGATTCTCTTTTTAAGCTGTTCCTTCAAACACTAGTGCTTAGGAAATCTATTGGAGGCAGAAGCTGTCAAGGGTAGCCTAGGGTTAGGGTTAGGCTTAGGGTTAGGGTTAGGGTACGGCTTAGGGTACGGTTCGGGGAGGGGTTCGGGTACGGCGTAGGGTATGGGTTAGGGTTAGTGTTAGGGTTAGTGTTAGGGTTAGGGCTCGGTTTAGGGTACGGGTTAGGATTAGGGTACGTGTTAGGGTTAGGGTAGGGGTTAGGGTTAGGGTACGCGTTAGGGTTAGGGTAGTTATTAAACCTATCCCACTCTCTAGATACCCCTTAGCACGTAAAGGAATATTATTTGGGGGTCCAGCCATGGAGAAGAGTTAAGACACTAGGATAAGATAAGGAACACACCCATTATAAAGAAATCACATTAGGAATCTCTTTTTAAGCTGTTCCTTCAAACACTAGTGCTTAGGAAATCTATTGGAGGCAGAAGCAGTCAAGGGTAGCCTAGGGTTAGGGTTAGGCTTAGGGTTAGGGTTAGGGTACGGCTTAGGGTACGGTTTCGGGGAGGGGTTCGGGTACGGCGTAGGGTATGGGTTAGGGTTAGGGTTAGGGCTCGGTTTAGGGTACGGGTTAGGATTAGGATACGTGTTAGGGTTAGGGTACGGTTTAGGGTTAGGGTACGCGTTAGGGTTAGGGTAGTTATTAAACCTATCCCACTCTCTAGATACCCCTTAGCACGTAAAGGAATATTATTTGGGAGTCCAGCCATGGAGAAGAGTTTAGACACTAGGATAAGATAAGGAACACACCCATTATAAAGAAATCACATTAGGATTCTCTTTTTAAGCTGTTCCTTCAAACACTAGTGCTTAGGAAATCTATTGGAGGCAGAAGCAGTCAAGGGTAGCCTAGGGTTAGGGTTAGGCTTAGGGTTAGGGTTAGGGTACGGCTTAGGGTACGGTTCGGGGAGGGGTTCGGGTACGGCGTAGGGTATGGGTTAGGGTTAGGGTTAGTGTTAGGGTTAGGGCTCGGTTTAGGGTACGGGTTAGGATTAGGGTACGTGTTAGGGTTAGGGTAGGGGTTAGGGTTAGGGTACGCGTTAGGGTTAGGGTAGTTATTAAACCTATCCCACTCTCTAGATACCCCTTAGCACGTAAAGGAATATTATTTGGGGGTCCAGCCATGGAGAAGAGTTTAGACACTAGGATAAGATAAGGAACACACCCATTATAAAGAAATCACATTAGGATTCTCTTTTTAAGCTGTTCCTTCAAACACTAGTGCTTAGGAAATCTATTGGAGGCAGAAGCAGTCAAGGGTAGCCTAGGGTTAGGGTTAGGCTTAGGGTACGGCTTAGGGTACGGGTTCGGGGAGGGGTTCGGGTACGGCGTAGGGTATGGGTTAGGGTTAGGGTTAGTGTTAGGGTTAGGGCTCGGTTTAGGGTACAGGTTAGGATTAGGGTACGTGTTAGGGTTAGGGTAGGGGTTAGGGTTAGGGTACGCGTTAGGGTTAGGGTAGTTATTAAACCTATCCCACTCTCTAGATACCCCTTAGCACGTAAAGGAATATTATTTGCGGGTCCAGCCATGGAGAAGAGTTTAGACACTAGGATAAAATAAGGAACACATACATTATAAAGAAATCACATTAGGATTCTCTTTTTAAGCTGTTCCTTCAAACACTAGTGCTTAGGAAATCTATTGGAGGCAGAAGCAGTCAAGGGTAGCCTAGGGTTAGGGTTACGCTTAGGGTTAGGGTTAGGGTACGGCTTAGGGTACGGTTTCGGGGAGGGGTTCGGGTACGGCGTAGGGTATGGGTTAGGGTTAGGGTTAGGGCTCGGTTTAGGGTACGGGTTAGGATTAGGATACGTGTTAGGGTTAGGGTACGGTTTAGGGTTAGGGTACGCGTTAGGGTTAGGGTAGTTATTAAACCTATCCCACTCTCTAGATACCCCTTAGCACGTAAAGGAATATTATTTGGGGGTCCAGCCATGGAGAAGAGTTTAGACACTAGGGTAAGATAAGGAACACACCCATTATAAAGAAATCACATTAGGATTCTCTTTTTAAGCTGTTCCTTCAAACACTAGTGCTTAGGAAATCTATTGGAGGCAGAAGCAGTCAAGGGTAGCCTAGGGTTAGGGTTAGGCTTAGGGTTAGGCATAGGGTACGGCTTAGGGTACGGGTTCGGGGAGGGGTTCGGGTACGGCGTAGGGTATGGGTTAGGGTTAGGGTTAGGGTTAGTGTTAGGGTTAGGGCTCGGTTTAGGGTACGGGTTAGGATTAGGGTACGTGTTAGGGTTAGGGTAGGGGTTAGGGTTAGGGTACGCGTTAGGGTTAGGGTAGTTATTAAACCTATCCCACTCTCTAGATACCCCTTAGCACGTAAAGGAATATTATTTGGGGGTCCAGCCATGGAGAAGAGTTTAGACACTAGGATAAGATAAGGAACACACCCATTATAAAGAAATCACATTAGGATTCTCTTTTTAAGCTGTTCCTTCAAACACTAGTGCTTAGGAAATCTATTGGAGGCAGAAGCAGTCAAGGGTAGCCTAGGGTTAGGGTTAGGCTTAGGGTTAGGCTTAGGGTACGGCTTAGGGTACGGGTTCGGGGAGGGGTTCGGGTACGGCGTAGGGTATGGGTTAGGGTTAGGGTTAGGGTTAGTGTTAGGGTTAGGGCTCGGTTTAGAGTACGGGTTAGGATTAGGGTACGTTTTAGGGTTAGGGTAGGGGTTAGGGTTAGGGTACGCGTTAGGGTTAGGGTAGTTATTAAACCTATCCCACTCTCTAGATACCCCTTAGCACGTAAAGGAATATTATTTGGGAGTCCAGCCATGGAGAAGAGTTTAGACACTAGGATAAGATAAGGAACAAACCCATTATAAAGAAATCACATTAGGATTCTCTTTTTAAGCTGTTCCTTCAAACACTAGTGCTTAGGAAATCTATTGGAGGCAGAAGCAGTCAAGGGTAGCCTAGGGTTAGGGTTAGGCTTAGGGTTAGGGTTAGGGTACGGCTTAGGGTACGGTTCGGGGAGGGGTTCGGGTACGGCGTAGGGTAAGGGTTAGGGTTAGGGTTAGGGTTAGTGTTAGGGTTAGGGCTCGGTTTAGGGTACGGGTTAGGATTAGGGTACGTGTTAGGGTTAGGGTAGGGGTTAGGGTTAGGGTACGCGTTAGGGTTAGGGTAGTTATTAAACCTATCCCACTCTCTAGATACCCCTTAGCACGTAAAGGAATATTATTTGGGGTCCAGCCATGGAGAAGAGTTTAGACACTAGGATAAGATAAGGAACACACCCATTATAAAGAAATCACATTAGGATTCTCTTTTTAAGCTGTTCCTTCAAACACTAGTGCTTAGGAAATCTATTGGAGGCAGAAGCAGTCAAGGGTAGCCTAGGGTTAGGGTTAGGCTTAGGGTACGGCTTAGGGTACGGGTTCGGGGAGGGGTTCGGGTACGGCGTAGGGTATGGGTTAGGGTTAGGGTTAGTGTTAGGGTTAGGGCTCGGTTTAGGGTACGGGTTAGGATTAGGGTACGTGTTAGGGTTAGGGTAGGGGTTAGGGTTAGGGTACGCGTTAGGGTTAGGGTAGTTATTAAACCTATCCCACTCTCTAGATACCCCTTAGCACGTAAAGGAATATTATTTGGGGGTCCAGCCATGGAGAAGAGTTTAGACACTAGGATAAGATAAGGAACACACCCATTATAAAGAAATCACATTAGGATTCTCTTTTTAAGCTGTTCCTTCAAACACTAGTGCTTAGGAAATCTATTGGAGGCAGAAGCAGTCAAGGGTAGCCTAGGGTTAGGGTTAGGCTTAGGGTTAGGGTTAGGGTACGGCTTAGGGTACGGTTTCGGCGAGGGGTTCGGGTACGGCGTAGGGTATGGGTCAGGGTTAGGGTTAGGGTTAGTGTTAGGGTTAGGGCTCGGTTTAGGGTACGGGTTAGGATTAGGGTACGTGTTAGGGTTAGGGTAGGTGTTAGGGTTAGGGTACGCGTTAGGGTTAGGGTAGTTATTAAACCTATCCCACTCTCTAGATACCCCTTAGCACGTAAAGGAATATTATTTGGGGGTCCAGCCATGGAGAAGAGTTTAGACACCAGGATAAGATAAGGAACACACCCATTATAAAGAAATCACATTAGGATTCTCTTTTTAAGCTGTTCCTTCAAACACTAGTGCTTAGGAAATCTATTGGAGGCAGAAGCAGTCAAGGGTAGCCTAGGGTTAGGGTTAGGCTTAGGGTTAGGGTTAGGGTACGGCTTAGGGTACGGTTCGGGGAGGGGTTCGGGTACGGCGTAGGGTATGGGTTAGGGTTAGGGTTAGGGTTAGTGTTAGGGTTAGGGCTCGGTTTAGGGTACGGGTTAGGATTAGGGTACGTGTTAGGGTTAGGGTAGGGGTTAGGGTTAGGGTACGCGTTAGGGTTAGGGTAGTTATTAAACCTATCCCACTCTCTAGATACCCCTTAGCACGTAAAGGAATATTATTTGGGGGTCCAGCCATGGAGAAGAGTTTAGACACTAGGATAAGATAAGGAACACACCCATTATAAAGAAATCACATTAGGATTCTCTTTTTAAGCTGTTCCTTCAAACACTAGTGCTTAGGAAATCTATTGGAGGCAGAAGCAGTCAAGGGTAGCCTAGGGTTAGGGTTAGGCTTAGGGTACGGCTTAGGGTACGGGTTCGGGGAGGGGTTCGGGTACGGCGTAGGGTATGGGTTAGGGTTAGGGTTAGTGTTAGGGTTAGGGCTCGGTTTAGGGTACGGGTTAGGATTAGGGTACGTGTTAGGGTTAGGGTAGGGGTTAGGGTTAGGGTACGCGTTAGGGTTAGGGTAGTTATTAAACCTATCCCACTCTCTAGATACCCCTTAGCACGTAAAGGAATATTATTTGCGGGTCCAGCCATGGAGAAGAGTTTAGACACTAGGATAAAATAAGGAACACATACATTATAAAGAAATCACATTAGGATTCTCTTTTTAAGATGTTCCTTAAAACACTAGTGCTTAGGAATTCTATTGGAGGCAGAAGCAGTCAAGGGTAGCCTAGGGTTAGGGTTAGGCTTAGGGTACGGCTTAGGGTACGGCTTAGGGTAGGGGTTCGGGGAGGTGTTCGGGTACGGCGTAGGGTATGGGTTAGGGTTAGGGTTAGGGTTCGTGTTAGGGTTAGGGCTCGGTTTAGGGTACGGGTTAGGATTAGGGTACGTGTTAGGGTTAGGGTAGGTGTTAGGGTTAGGGTACGCGTTAGGGTTAGGGTAGTTATTAAACCTATCCCACTCTCTAGATACCCCTTAGCACGTAAAGGAATATTATTTGGGGGTCCAGCCATGGAGAAGAGTTTAGACACTAGGATAAGATAAGGAACACACCCATTATAAAGAAATCACATTAGGATTCTTTTTTTAAGCTGTTCCTTCAAACACTAGTGCTTAGGAAATCTATTGGAGGCAGAAGCAGTCAAGGGTAGCCTAGGGTTAGGGTTAGGCTTAGGGTTAGGCTTAGGGTACGGCTTAGGGTACGGGTTCGGGGAGGGGTTCGGGTACGGCGTAGGGTATGCGTTAGGGTTAGGGTTAGTGTTAGGGTTAGGGCTCGGTTTAGGGTACGGGTTAGGATTAGGGTACGTGTTAGGGTTAGGGTAGGGGTTAGGGTTAGGGTACGCGTTAGGGTTAGGGTAGTTATTAAACCTATCCCACTCTCTAGATACCCCTTAGCACGTAAAGGAATATTATTTGCGGGTCCAGCCATGGAGAAGAGTTTAGACACTAGGATAAAATAAGGAACACATACATTATAAAGAAATCACATTAGGATTCTCTTTTTAAGATGTTCCTTAAAACACTAGTGCTTAGGAAATCTATTGGAGGCAGAAGCAGTCAAGGGTAGCCTAGGGTTAGGGTTAGGCTTAGGGTTAGGTTTAGGGTACGGCTTAGGGTAGGGGTTCGGGGAGGTGCTCGGGTACGGCGTAGGGTATGGGTTAGGGTTAGGGTTAGGGTTCGTGTTAGGGTTAGGGCTCGGTTTAGGGTACGGGTTAGGATTAGGGTACGTTTTAGGGTTAGGGTAGGGGTTAGGGTTAGGGTACGCCTTAGGGTTAGGGTAGTTATTAAACCTATCCCACTCTCTAGATACCCCTTAGCACGTAAAGGAATATTATTTGGGGGTCCAGCCACGGAGAAGAGTTTAGACACTAGGATAAGATAAGGAACACACCCATTATAAAGAAATCACATTAGGATTCTCTTTTTAAGCTGTTCCTTCAAACACTAGTGCTTAGGAAATCTATTGGAGGCAGAAGCAGTCAAGGGTAGCCTACGGTTAGGGTTAGGCTTAGGGTTAGGCTTAGGGTACGGCTTAGGGTACGGGTTCGGGGAGGGGTTCGGGTACGGCGTAGGGTATGCGTTAGGGTTAGGGTTAGTGTTAGGGTTAGGGCTCGGTTTAGGGTACGGGTTAGGATTAGGGTACGTGTTAGGGTTAGGGTAGGGGTTAGGGTTAGGGTACGCGTTAGGGTTAGGGTAGTTATTAAACCTATCCCACTCTCTAGATACCCCTTAGCACGTAAAGGAATATTATTTGCGGGTCCAGCCATGGAGAAGAGTTTAGACACTAGGATAAAATAAGGAACACATACATTATAAAGAAATCACATTAGGATTCTCTTTTTAAGATGTTCCTTAAAACACTAGTGCTTAGGAAATCTATTGGAGGCAGAAGCAGTCAAGGGTAGCCTAGGGTTAGGGTTAGGCTTAGGGTTAGGGTTAGGGTACGGCTTAGGGTAGGGGTTCGGGGAGGTGCTCGGGTACGGCGTAGGGTATGGGTTAGGGTTAGGGTTAGGGTTAGTGTTAGGGTTAGGGCTCGGTTTAGGGTACGGGTTAGGATTAGGGTACGTGTTAGGGTTAGGGTAGGGGTTAGGGTTAGGGTACGCGTTAGGGTTAGGGTAGTTATTAAACCTATCCCACTCTCTAGATACCCCTTAGCACGTAAAGGAATATTATTTGGGGGTCCAGCCACGGAGAAGAGTTTAGACACTAGGATAAGATAAGGAACACACCCATTATAAAGAAATCACATTAGGATTCTCTTTTTAAGCTGTTCCTTCAAACACTAGTGCTTAGGAAATCTATTGGAGGCAGAAGCAGTCAAGGGTAGCCTAGGGTTAGGGTTAGGCTTAGGGTACGGCTTAGGGTACGGGTTCGGGGAGGGGTTCGGGTACGGCGTAGGGTATGGGTTAGGGTTAGGGTTAGTGTTAGGGTTAGGGCTCGGTTTAGGGTACGGGTTAGGATTAGGGTACGTGTTAGGGTTAGGGTAGGGGTTAGGGTTAGGGTACGCGTTAGGGTTAGGGTAGTTATTAAACCTATCCCACTCTCTAGATACCCCTTAGCACGTAAAGGAATACTATTTGCGGGTCCAGCCATGGAGAAGAGTTTAGACACTAGGATAAAATAAGGAACACATACATTATAAAGAAATCACATTAGGATTCTCTTTTTAAGATGTTCCTTAAAACACTAGTGCTTAGGAAATCTATTGGAGGCAGAAGCAGTCAAGGGTAGCCTAGGGTTAGGGTTAGGCTTAGGGTTAGGGTTAGGGTACGGCTTAGGGTACGGTTCGGGGAGGGGTTCGGGTACGGCGTAGGGTATGGGTTAGGGTTAGTGTTAGGGTTAGTGTTAGGGTTAGGGCTCGGTTTAGGGTACGGGTTAGGATTAGGGTACGTGTTAGGGTTAGGGTAGGGGTTAGGGTTAGGGTACGCGTTAGGGTTAGGGTAGTTATTAAACCTATCCCACTCTCTAGATACCCCTTAGCACGTAAAGGAATATTATTTGGGGGTCCAGCCATGGAGAAGAGTTAAGACACTAGGATAAGATAAGGAACACACCCATTATAAAGAAATCACATTAGGATTCTCTTTTTAAGCTGTTCCTTCAAACACTAGTGCTTAGGAAATCTATTGGAGGCAGAAGCAGTCAAGGGTAGCCTAGGGTTAGGGTTAGGCTTAGGGTTAGGGTTAGGGTACGGCTTAGGGTACGGTTTCGGGGAGGGGTTCGGGTACGGCGTAGGGTATGGGTTAGGGTTAGGGTTAGGGCTCGGTTTAGGGTACGGGTTAGGATTAGGATACGTGTTAGGGTTAGGGTACGGTTTAGGGTTAGGGTACGCGTTAGGGTTAGGGTAGTTATTAAACCTATCCCACTCTCTAGATACCCCTTAGCACGTAAAGGAATATTATTTGGGAGTCCAGCCATGGAGAAGAGTTTAGACACTAGGATAAGATAAGGAACACACCCATTATAAAGAAATCACATTAGGATTCTCTTTTTAAGCTGTTCCTTCAAACACTAGTGCTTAGGAAATCTATTGGAGGCAGAAGCAGTCAAGGGTAGCCTAGGGTTAGGGTTAGGCTTAGGGTTAGGGTTAGGGTACGGCTTAGGGTACGGTTCGGGGAGGGGTTCGGGTACGGCGTAGGGTATGGGTTAGGGTTAGGGTTAGTGTTAGGGTTAGGGCTCGGTTTAGGGTACGGGTTAGGATTAGGGTACGTGTTAGGGTTAGGGTAGGGGTTAGGGTTAGGGTACGCGTTAGGGTTAGGGTAGTTATTAAACCTATCCCACTCTCTAGATACCCCTTAGCACGTAAAGGAATATTATTTGGGGGTCCAGCCATGGAGAAGAGTTTAGACACTAGGATAAGATAAGGAACACACCCATTATAAAGAAATCACATTAGGATTCTCTTTTTAAGCTGTTCCTTCAAACACTAGTGCTTAGGAAATCTATTGGAGGCAGAAGCAGTCAAGGGTAGCCTAGGGTTAGGGTTAGGCTTAGGGTACGGCTTAGGGTACGGGTTCGGGGAGGGGTTCGGGTACGGCGTAGGGTATGGGTTAGGGTTAGGGTTAGTGTTAGGGTTAGGGCTCGGTTTAGGGTACGGGTTAGGATTAGGGTACGTGTTAGGGTTAGGGTAGGGGTTAGGGTTAGGGTACGCGTTAGGGTTAGGGTAGTTATTAAACCTATCCCACTCTCTAGATACCCCTTAGCACGTAAAGGAATATTATTTGCGGGTCCAGCCATGGAGAAGAGTTTAGACACTAGGATAAAATAAGGAACACATACATTATAAAGAAATCACATTAGGATTCTCTTTTTAAGATGTTCCTTAAAACACTAGTGCTTAGGAAATCTATTGGAGGCAGAAGCAGTCAAGGGTAGCCTAGGGTTAGGGTTACGCTTAGGGTTAGGGTTAGGGTACGGCTTAGGGTACGGTTTCGGGGAGGGGTTCGGGTACGGCGTAGGGTATGGGTTAGGGTTAGGGTTAGGGCTCGGTTTAGGGTACGGGTTAGGATTAGGATACGTGTTAGGGTTAGGGTACGGTTTAGGGTTAGGGTACGCGTTAGGGTTAGGGTAGTTATTAAACCTATCCCACTCTCTAGATACCCCTTAGCACGTAAAGGAATATTATTTGGGGGTCCAGCCATGGAGAAGAGTTTAGACACTAGGATAAGATAAGGAACACACCCATTATAAAGAAATCACATTAGGATTCTCTTTTTAAGCTGTTCCTTCAAACACTAGTGCTTAGGAAATCTATTGGAGGCAGAAGCAGTCAAGGGTAGCCTAGGGTTAGGGTTAGGCTTATGGTTAGGCATAGGGTACGGCTTAGGGTACGGGTTCGGGGAGGGGTTCGGGTACGGCGTAGGGTATGGGTTAGGGTTAGGGTTAGGGTTAGTGTTAGGGTTAGGGCTCGGTTTAGGGTACGGGTTAGGATTAGGGTACGTGTTAGGGTTAGGGTAGGGGTTAGGGTTAGGGTACGCGTTAGGGTTAGGGTAGTTATTAAACCTATCCCACTCTCTAGATACCCCTTAGCACGTAAAGGAATATTATTTGGGGGTCCAGCCATGGAGAAGAGTTTAGACACTAGGATAAGATAAGGAACACACCCATTATAAAGAAATCACATTAGGATTCTCTTTTTAAGCTGTTCCTTCAAACACTAGTGCTTAGGAAATCTATTGGAGGCAGAAGCAGTCAAGGGTAGCCTAGGGTTAGGGTTAGGCTTAGGGTTAGGCTTAGGGTACGGCTTAGGGTACGGGTTCGGGGAGGGGTTCGGGTACGGCGTAGGGTATGGGTTAGGGTTAGGGTTAGGGTTAGTGTTAGGGTTAGGGCTCGGTTTAGAGTACGGGTTAGGATTAGGGTACGTTTTAGGGTTAGGGTAGGGGTTAGGGTTAGGGTACGCGTTAGGGTTAGGGTAGTTATTAAACCTATCCCACTCTCTAGATACCCCTTAGCACGTAAAGGAATATTATTTGGGAGTCCAGCCATGGAGAAGAGTTTAGACAATAGGATAAGATAAGGAACAAACCCATTATAAAGAAATCACATTAGGATTCTCTTTTTAAGCTGTTCCTTCAAACACTAGTGCTTAGGAAATCTATTGGAGGCAGAAGCAGTCAAGGGTAGCCTAGGGTTAGGGTTAGGCTTAGGGTTAGGGTTAGGGTACGGCTTAGGGTACGGTTCGGGGAGGGGTTCGGGTACGGCGTAGGGTAAGGGTTAGGGTTAGGGTTAGGGTTAGTGTTAGGGTTAGGGCTCGGTTTAGGGTACGGGTTAGGATTAGGGTACGTGTTAGGGTTAGGGTAGGGGTTAGGGTTAGGGTACGCGTTAGGGTTAGGGTAGTTATTAAACCTATCCCACTCTCTAGATACCCCTTAGCACGTAAAGGAATATTATTTGGGGTCCAGCCATGGAGAAGAGTTTAGACACTAGGATAAGATAAGGAACACACCCATTATAAAGAAATCACATTAGGATTCTCTTTTTAAGCTGTTCCTTCAAACACTAGTGCTTAGGAAATCTATTGGAGGCAGAAGCAGTCAAGGGTAGCCTAGGGTTAGGGTTAGGCTTAGGGTACGGCTTAGGGTACGGGTTCGGGGAGGGGTTCGGGTACGGCGTAGGGTATGGGTTAGGGTTAGGGTTAGTGTTAGGGTTAGGGCTCGGTTTAGGGTACGGGTTAGGATTAGGGTACGTGTTAGGGTTAGGGTAGGGGTTAGGGTTAGGGTACGCGTTAGGGTTAGGGTAGTTATTAAACCTATCCCACTCTCTAGATACCCCTTAGCACGTAAAGGAATATTATTTGGGGGTCCAGCCACGGAGAAGAGTTTAGACACTAGGATAAGATAAGGAACACACCCATTATAAAGAAATCACATTAGGATTCTCTTTTTAAGCTGTTCCTTCAAACACTAGTGCTTAGGAAATCTATTGGAGGCAGAAGCAGTCAAGGGTAGCCTAGGGTTAGGGTTAGGCTTAGGGTTAGGGTTAGGGTACGGCTTAGGGTACGGTTCGGGGAGGGGTTCGGGTACGGCGTAGGGTATGGGTTAGGGTTAGTGTTAGGGTTAGTGTTAGGGTTAGGGCTCGGTTTAGGGTACGGGTTAGGATTAGGGTACGTGTTAGGGTTAGGGTAGGGGTTAGGGTTAGGGTACGCGTTAGGGTTAGGGTAGTTATTAAACCTATCCCACTCTCTAGATACCCCTTAGCACGTAAAGGAATATTATTTGGGGGTCCAGCCATGGAGAAGAGTTAAGACACTAGGATAAGATAAGGAACACACCCATTATAAAGAAATCACATTAGGATTCTCTTTTTAAGCTGTTCCTTCAAACACTAGTGCTTAGGAAATCTATTGGAGGCAGAAGCAGTCAAGGGTAGCCTAGGGTTAGGGTTAGGCTTAGGGTTAGGGTTAGGGTACGGCTTAGGGTACGGTTTCGGGGAGGGGTTCGGGTACGGCGTAGGGTATGGGTTAGGGTTAGGGTTAGGGCTCGGTTTAGGGTACGGGTTAGGATTAGGATACGTGTTAGGGTTAGGGTACGGTTTAGGGTTAGGGTACGCGTTAGGGTTAGGGTAGTTATTAAACCTATCCCACTCTCTAGATACCCCTTAGCACGTAAAGGAATATTATTTGGGAGTCCAGCCATGGAGAAGAGTTTAGACACTAGGATAAGATAAGGAACACACCCATTATAAAGAAATCACATTAGGATTCTCTTTTTAAGCTGTTCCTTCAAACACTAGTGCTTAGGAAATCTATTGGAGGCAGAAGCAGTCAAGGGTAGCCTAGGGTTAGGGTTAGGCTTAGGGTTAGGGTTAGGGTACGGCTTAGGGTACGGTTCGGGGAGGGGTTCGGGTACGGCGTAGGGTATGGGTTAGGGTTAGGGTTAGTGTTAGGGTTAGGGCTCGGTTTAGGGTACGGGTTAGGATTAGGGTACGTGTTAGGGTTAGGGTAGGGGTTAGGGTTAGGGTACGCGTTAGGGTTAGGGTAGTTATTAAACCTATCCCACTCTCTAGATACCCCTTAGCACGTAAAGGAATATTATTTGGGGGTCCAGCCATGGAGAAGAGTTTAGACACTAGGATAAGATAAGGAACACACCCATTATAAAGAAATCACATTAGGATTCTCTTTTTAAGCTGTTCCTTCAAACACTAGTGCTTAGGAAATCTATTGGAGGCAGAAGCAGTCAAGGGTAGCCTAGGGTTAGGGTTAGGCTTAGGGTACGGCTTAGGGTACGGGTTCGGGGAGGGGTTCGGGTACGGCGTAGGGTATGGGTTAGGGTTAGGGTTAGTGTTAGGGTTAGGGCTCGGTTTAGGGTACGGGTTAGGATTAGGGTACGTGTTAGGGTTAGGGTAGGGGTTAGGGTTAGGGTACGCGTTAGGGTTAGGGTAGTTATTAAACCTATCCCACTCTCTAGATACCCCTTAGCACGTAAAGGAATATTATTTGCGGGTCCAGCCATGGAGAAGAGTTTAGACACTAGGATAAAATAAGGAACACATACATTATAAAGAAATCACATTAGGATTCTCTTTTTAAGATGTTCCTTAAAACACTAGTGCTTAGGAAATCTATTGGAGGCAGAAGCAGTCAAGGGTAGCCTAGGGTTAGGGTTACGCTTAGGGTTAGGGTTAGGGTACGGCTTAGGGTACGGTTTCGGGGAGGGGTTCGGGTACGGCGTAGGGTATGGGTTAGGGTTAGGGTTAGGGCTCGGTTTAGGGTACGGGTTAGGATTAGGATACGTGTTAGGGTTAGGGTACGGTTTAGGGTTAGGGTACGCGTTAGGGTTAGGGTAGTTATTAAACCTATCCCACTCTCTAGATACCCCTTAGCACGTAAAGGAATATTATTTGGGGGTCCAGCCATGGAGAAGAGTTTAGACACTAGGATAAGATAAGGAACACACCCATTATAAAGAAATCACATTAGGATTCTCTTTTTAAGCTGTTCCTTCAAACACTAGTGCTTAGGAAATCTATTGGAGGCAGAAGCAGTCAAGGGTAGCCTAGGGTTAGGGTTAGGCTTATGGTTAGGCATAGGGTACGGCTTAGGGTACGGGTTCGGGGAGGGGTTCGGGTACGGCGTAGGGTATGGGTTAGGGTTAGGGTTAGGGTTAGTGTTAGGGTTAGGGCTCGGTTTAGGGTACGGGTTAGGATTAGGGTACGTGTTAGGGTTAGGGTAGGGGTTAGGGTTAGGGTACGCGTTAGGGTTAGGGTAGTTATTAAACCTATCCCACTCTCTAGATACCCCTTAGCACGTAAAGGAATATTATTTGGGGGTCCAGCCATGGAGAAGAGTTTAGACACTAGGATAAGATAAGGAACACACCCATTATAAAGAAATCACATTAGGATTCTCTTTTTAAGCTGTTCCTTCAAACACTAGTGCTTAGGAAATCTATTGGAGGCAGAAGCAGTCAAGGGTAGCCTAGGGTTAGGGTTAGGCTTAGGGTTAGGCTTAGGGTACGGCTTAGGGTACGGGTTCGGGGAGGGGTTCGGGTACGGCGTAGGGTATGGGTTAGGGTTAGGGTTAGGGTTAGTGTTAGGGTTAGGGCTCGGTTTAGAGTACGGGTTAGGATTAGGGTACGTTTTAGGGTTAGGGTAGGGGTTAGGGTTAGGGTACGCGTTAGGGTTAGGGTAGTTATTAAACCTATCCCACTCTCTAGATACCCCTTAGCACGTAAAGGAATATTATTTGGGAGTCCAGCCATGGAGAAGAGTTTAGACAATAGGATAAGATAAGGAACAAACCCATTATAAAGAAATCACATTAGGATTCTCTTTTTAAGCTGTTCCTTCAAACACTAGTGCTTAGGAAATCTATTGGAGGCAGAAGCAGTCAAGGGTAGCCTAGGGTTAGGGTTAGGCTTAGGGTTAGGGTTAGGGTACGGCTTAGGGTACGGTTCGGGGAGGGGTTCGGGTACGGCGTAGGGTAAGGGTTAGGGTTAGGTTTAGGGTTAGTGTTAGGGTTAGGGCTCGGTTTAGGGTACGGGTTAGGATTAGGGTACGTGTTAGGGTTAGGGTAGGGGTTAGGGTTAGGGTACGCGTTAGGGTTAGGGTAGTTATTAAACCTATCCCACTCTCTAGATACCCCTTAGCACGTAAAGGAATATTATTTGGGGTCCAGCCATGGAGAAGAGTTTAGACACTAGGATAAGATAAGGAACACACCCATTATAAAGAAATCACATTAGGATTCTCTTTTTAAGCTGTTCCTTCAAACACTAGTGCTTAGGAAATCTATTGGAGGCAGAAGCAGTCAAGGGTAGCCTAGGGTTAGGGTTAGGCTTAGGGTACGGCTTAGGGTACGGGTTCGGGGAGGGGTTCGGGTACGGCGTAGGGTATGGGTTAGGGTTAGGGTTAGTGTTAGGGTTAGGGCTCGGTTTAGGGTACGGGTTAGGATTAGGGTACGTGTTAGGGTTAGGGTAGGGGTTAGGGTTAGGGTACGCGTTAGGGTTAGGGTAGTTATTAAACCTATCCCACTCTCTAGATACCCCTTAGCACGTAAAGGAATATTATTTGGGGGTCCAGCCATGGAGAAGAGTTTAGACACTAGGATAAGATAAGGAACACACCCATTATAAAGAAATCACATTAGGATTCTCTTTTTAAGCTGTTCCTTCAAACACTAGTGCTTAGGAAATCTATTGGAGGCAGAAGCAGTCAAGGGTAGCCTAGGGTTAGGGTTAGGCTTAGGGTTAGGCTTAGGGTACGGCTTAGGGTACGGGTTCGGGGAGGGGTTCGGGTACGGCGTAGGGTATGGGTTAGGGTTAGGGTTAGTGTTAGGGTTAGGGCTCGGTTTAGGGTACGGGTTAGGATTAGGGTACGTGTTAGGGTTAGGGTAGGGGTTAGGGTTAGGGTACGTGTTAGGGTTAGGGTAGTTATTAAACCTATCCCACTCTCTAGATACCCCTTAGCACGTAAAGGAATATTATTTGCGGGTCCAGCCATGGAGAAGAGTTTAGACACTAGGATAAAATAAGGAACACATACATTATAAAGAAATCACATTAGGATTCTCTTTTTAAGATGTTCCTTAAAACACTAGTGCTTAGGAAATCTATTGGAGGCAGAAGCAGTCAAGGGTAGCCTAGGGTTAGGGTTAGGCTTAGGGTTAGGGTTAGGGTACGGCTTAGGGTAGGGGTTCGGGGAGGTGCTCGGGTACGGCGTAGGGTATGGGTTAGGGTTAGGGTTAGGGTTCGTGTTAGGGTTAGGGCTCGGTTTAGGGTACGGGTTAGGATTAGGGTACGTTTTAGGGTTAGGGTAGGGGTTAGGGTTAGGGTACGCGTTAGGGTTAGGGTAGTTATTAAACCTATCCCACTCTCTAGATACCCCTTAGCACGTAAAGGAATATTATTTGGGGGTCCAGCCACGGAGAAGAGTTTAGACACTAGGATAAGATAAGGAACACACCCATTATAAAGAAATCACATTAGGATTCTCTTTTTAAGCTGTTCCTTCAAACACTAGTGCTTAGGAAATCTATTGGAGGCAGAAGCAGTCAAGGGTAGCCTAGGGTTAGGGTTAGGCTTAGGGTTAGGGTTAGGGTACGGCTTAGGGTACGGTTCGGGGAGGGGTTCGGGTACGGCGTAGGGTATGGGTTAGGGTTAGGGTTAGTGTTAGGGTTAGGGCTCGGTTTAGGGTACGGGTTAGGATTAGGGTACGTGTTAGGGTTAGGGTAGGGGTTAGGGTTAGGGTACGCGTTAGGGTTAGGGTAGTTATTAAACCTATCCCACTCTCTAGATACCCCTTAGCACGTAAAGGAATATTATTTGGGGGTCCAGCCATGGAGAAGAGTTTAGACACTAGGATAAGATAAGGAACACACCCATTATAAAGAAATCACATTAGGATTCTCTTTTTAAGCTGTTCCTTCAAACACTAGTGCTTAGGAAATCTATTGGAGGCAGAAGCAGTCAAGGGTAGCCTAGGGTTAGGGTTAGGCTTAGGGTACGGCTTAGGGTACGGGTTCGGGGAGGGGTTCGGGTACGGCGTAGGGTATGGGTTAGGGTTAGGGTTAGTGTTAGGGTTAGGGCTCGGTTTAGGGTACGGGTTAGGATTAGGGTACGTGTTAGGGTTAGGGTAGGGGTTAGGGTTAGGGTACGCGTTAGGGTTAGGGTAGTTATTAAACCTATCCCACTCTCTAGATACCCCTTAGCACGTAAAGGAATATTATTTGCGGGTCCAGCCATGGAGAAGAGTTTAGACACTAGGATAAAATAAGGAACACATACATTATAAAGAAATCACATTAGGATTCTCTTTTTAAGATGTTCCTTAAAACACTAGTGCTTAGGAAATCTATTGGAGGCAGAAGCAGTCAAGGGTAGCCTAGGGTTAGGGTTACGCTTAGGGTTAGGGTTAGGGTACGGCTTAGGGTACGGTTTCGGGGAGGGGTTCGGGTACGGCGTAGGGTATGGGTTAGGGTTAGGGTTAGGGCTCGGTTTAGGGTACGGGTTAGGATTAGGATACGTGTTAGGGTTAGGGTACGGTTTAGGGTTAGGGTACGCGTTAGGGTTAGGGTAGTTATTAAACCTATCCCACTCTCTAGATACCCCTTAGCACGTAAAGGAATATTATTTGGGGGTCCAGCCATGGAGAAGAGTTTAGACACTAGGATAAGATAAGGAACACACCCATTATAAAGAAATCACATTAGGATTCTCTTTTTAAGCTGTTCCTTCAAACACTAGTGCTTAGGAAATCTATTGGAGGCAGAAGCAGTCAAGGGTAGCCTAGGGTTAGGGTTAGGCTTAGGGTTAGGCATAGGGTACGGCTTAGGGTACGGGTTCGGGGAGGGGTTCGGGTACGGCGTAGGGTATGGGTTAGGGTTAGGGTTAGGGTTAGTGTTAGGGTTAGGGCTCGGTTTAGGGTACGGGTTAGGATTAGGGTACGTGTTAGGGTTAGGGTAGGGGTTAGGGTTAGGGTACGCGTTAGGGTTAGGGTAGTTATTAAACCTATCCCACTCTCTAGATACCCCTTAGCACGTAAAGGAATATTATTTGGGGGTCCAGCCATGGAGAAGAGTTTAGACACTAGGATAAGATAAGGAACACACCCATTATAAAGAAATCACATTAGGATTCTCTTTTTAAGCTGTTCCTTCAAACACTAGTGCTTAGGAAATCTATTGGAGGCAGAAGCAGTCAAGGGTAGCCTAGGGTTAGGGTTAGGCTTAGGGTTAGGCTTAGGGTACGGCTTAGGGTACGGGTTCGGGGAGGGGTTCGGGTACGGCGTAGGGTATGGGTTAGGGTTAGGGTTAGGGTTAGTGTTAGGGTTAGGGCTCGGTTTAGAGTACGGGTTAGGATTAGGGTACGTTTTAGGGTTAGGGTAGGGGTTAGGGTTAGGGTACGCGTTAGGGTTAGGGTAGTTATTAAACCTATCCCACTCTCTAGATACCCCTTAGCACGTAAAGGAATATTATTTGGGAGTCCAGCCATGGAGAAGAGTTTAGACACTAGGATAAGATAAGGAACAAACCCATTATAAAGAAATCACATTAGGATTCTCTTTTTAAGCTGTTCCTTCAAACACTAGTGCTTAGGAAATCTATTGGAGGCAGAAGCAGTCAAGGGTAGCCTAGGGTTAGGGTTAGGCTTAGGGTTAGGGTTAGGGTACGGCTTAGGGTACGGTTCGGGGAGGGGTTCGGGTACGGCGTAGGGTATGGGTTAGGGTTAGGGTTAGGGTTAGTGTTAGGGTTAGGGCTCGGTTTAGGGTACGGGTTAGGATTAGGGTACGTGTTAGGGTTAGGGTAGGGGTTAGGGTTAGGGTACGCGTTAGGGTTAGGGTAGTTATTAAACCTATCCCACTCTCTAGATACCCCTTAGCACGTAAAGGAATATTATTTGGGGTCCAGCCATGGAGAAGAGTTTAGACACTAGGATAAGATAAGGAACACACCCATTATAAAGAAATCACATTAGGATTCTCTTTTTAAGCTGTTCCTTCAAACACTAGTGCTTAGGAAATCTATTGGAGGCAGAAGCAGTCAAGGGTAGCCTAGGGTTAGGGTTAGGCTTAGGGTACGGCTTAGGGTACGGGTTCGGGGAGGGGTTCGGGTACGGCGTAGGGTATGGGTTAGGGTTAGGGTTAGTGTTAGGGTTAGGGCTCGGTTTAGGGTACGGGTTAGGATTAGGGTACGTGTTAGGGTTAGGGTAGGGGTTAGGGTTAGGGTACGCGTTAGGGTTAGGGTAGTTATTAAACCTATCCCACTCTCTAGATACCCCTTAGCACGTAAAGGAATATTATTTGGGGGTCCAGCCATGGAGAAGAGTTTAGACACTAGGATAAGATAAGGAACACACCCATTATAAAGAAATCACATTAGGATTCTCTTTTTAAGCTGTTCCTTCAAACACTAGTGCTTAGGAAATCTATTGGAGGCAGAAGCAGTCAAGGGTAGCCTAGGGTTAGGGTTAGGCTTAGGGTACGGCTTAGGGTACGGGTTCGGGGAGGGGTTCGGGTACGGCGTAGGGTATGGGTTAGGGTTAGGGTTAGTGTTAGGGTTAGGGCTCGGTTTAGGGTACGGGTTAGGATTAGGGTACGTGTTAGGGTTAGGGTAGGGGTTAGGGTTAGGGTACGCGTTAGGGTTAGGGTAGTTATTAAACCTATCCCACTCTCTAGATACCCCTTCGCACGTAAAGGAATATTATTTGCGGGTCCAGCCATGGAGAAGAGTTTAGACACTAGGATAAAATAAGGAACACATACATTATAAAGAAATCACATTAGGATTCTCTTTTTAAGCTGTTCCTTCAAACACTAGTGCTTAGGAAATCTATTGGAGGCAGAAGCAGTCAAGGGTAGCCTAGGGTTAGGGTTAGGCTTAGGGTTAGGGTTAGGGTACGGCTTAGGGTAGGGGTTCGGGGAGGTGTTCGGGTACGGCGTAGGGTATGGGTTAGGGTTAGGGTTAGGGTTCGTGTTAGGGTTAGGGCTCGGTTTAGGGTACGGGTTAGGATTAGGGTACGTGTTAGGGTTAGGGTAGGTGTTAGGGTTAGGGTACGCGTTAGGGTTAGGGTAGTTATTAAACCTATCCCACTCTCTAGATACCCCTTAGCACGTAAAGGAATATTATTTGGGGGTCCAGCCATGGAGAAGAGTTTAGACACTAGGATAAGATAAGGAACACACCCATTATAAAGAAATCACATTAGGATTCTCTTTTTAAGCTGTTCCTTCAAACACTAGTGCTTAGGAAATCTATTGGAGGCAGAAGCAGTCAAGGGTAGCCTAGGGTTAGGGTTAGGCTTAGGGTTAGGCTTAGGGTACGGCTTAGGGTACGGGTTCGGGGAGGGGTTCGGGTACGGCGTAGGGTATGCGTTAGGGTTAGGGTTAGTGTTAGGGTTAAGGCTCGGTTTAGGGTACGGGTTAGGATTAGGGTACGTGTTAGGGTTAGGGTAGGGGTTAGGGTTAGGGTACGCGTTAGGGTTAGGGTAGATATTAAACCTATCCCACTCTCTAGATACCCCTTAGCACGTAAAGGAATATTATTTGCGGGTCCAGCCATGGAGAAGAGTTTAGACACTAGGATAAAATAAGGAACACATACATTATAAAGAAATCACATTAGGATTCTCTTTTTAAGATGTTCCTTAAAACACTAGTGCTTAGGAAATCTATTGGAGGCAGAAGCAGTCAAGGGTAGCCTAGGGTTAGGGTTAGGCTTAGGGTTAGGGTTAGGGTACGGCTTAGGGTAGGGGTTCGGGGAGGTGCTCGGGTACGGCGTAGGGTATGGGTTAGGGTTAGGGTTAGGGTTCGTGTTAGGGTTAGGGCTCGGTTTAGGGTACGGGTTAGGATTAGGGTACGTTTTAGGGTTAGGGTAGGGGTTAGGGTTAGGGTACGCGTTAGGGTTAGGGTAGTTATTAAACCTATCCCACTCTCTAGATACCCCTTAGCACGTAAAGGAATATTATTTGGGGGTCCAGCCATGGAGAAGAGTTTAGACACTAGGATAAGATAAGGAACACACCCATTATAAAGAAATCACATTAGGATTCTCTTTTTAAGCTGTTCCTTCAAACACTAGTGCTTAGGAAATCTATTGGAGGCAGAAGCAGTCAAGGGTAGCCTAGGGTTAGGGTTAGGCTTAGGGTTAGGGTTAGGGTACGGCTTAGGGTACGGTTTCGGGGAGGGGTTCGGGTACGGCGTAGGGTATGGGTTAGGGTTAGGGTTAGGGCTCGGTTTAGGGTACGGGTTAGGATTAGGGTACGTGTTAGGGTTAGGGTACGGTTTAGGGTTAGGGTACGCGTTAGGGTTAGGGTAGTTATTAAACCTATCCCACTCTCTAGATACCCCTTAGCACGTAAAGGAATATTATTTGGGGGTCCAGCCATGGAGAAGAGTTTAGACACTAGGATAAGATAAGGAACACACCCATTATAAAGAAATCACATTAGGATTCTCTTTTTAAGCTGTTCCTTCAAACACTAGTGCTTAGGAAATCTATTGGAGGCAGAAGCAGTCAAGGGTAGCCTAGGGTTAGGGTTAGGCTTAGGGTTAGGGTTAGGGTACGGCTTAGGGTACGGTTCGGGGAGGGGTTCGGGTACGGCGTAGGGTATGGGTTAGGGTTAGGGTTAGGGTTAGTGTTAGGGTTAGGGCTCGGTTTAGGGTACGGGTTAGGATTAGGGTACGTGTTAGGGTTAGGGTAGGGGTTAGGGTTAGGGTACGCGTTAGGGTTAGGGTAGTTATTAAACCTATCCCACTCTCTAGATACCCCTTAGCACGTAAAGGAATATTATTTGGGGGTCCAGCCATGGAGAAGAGTTTAGACACTAGGATAAGATAAGGAACACACCCATTATAAAGAAATCACATTAGGATTCTCTTTTTAAGCTGTTCCTTCAAACACTAGTGCTTAGGAAATCTATTGGAGGCAGAAGCAGTCAAGGGTAGCCTAGGGTTAGGGTTAGGCTTAGGGTACGGCTTAGGGTACGGGTTCGGGGAGGGGTTCGGGTACGGCGTAGGGTATGGGTTAGGGTTAGGGTTAGTGTTAGGGTTAGGGTTAGGGCTCGGTTTAGGGTACGGGTTAGGATTAGGGTACGTGTTAGGGTTAGGGTAGGTGTTAGGGTTAGGGTACGCGTTAGGGTTAGGGTAGTTATTAAACCTATCCCACTCTCTAGATACCCCTTAGCACGTAAAGGAATATTATTTGGGGGTCCAGCCATGGAGAAGAGTTTAGACACTAGGATAAGATAAGGAACACACCCATTATAAAGAAATCACATTAGGATTCTCTTTTTAAGCTGTTCCTTCAAACACTAGTGCTTAGGAAATCTATTGGAGGCAGAAGCAGTCAAGGGTAGCCTAGGGTTAGGGTTAGGCTTAGGGTTAGGCTTAGGGTACGGCTTAGGGTACGGGTTCGGGGAGGGGTTCGGGTACGGCGTAGGGTATGGGTTAGGGTTAGGGTTAGTGTTAGGGTTAGGGCTCGGTTTAGGGTACGGGTTAGGATTAGGGTACGTGTTAGGGTTAGGGTAGGGGTTAGGGTTAGGGTACGCGTTAGGGTTAGGGTAGTTATTAAACCTATCCCACTCTCTAGATACCCCTTAGCACGTAAAGGAATATTATTTGCGGGTCCAGCCATGGAGAAGAGTTTAGACACTAGGATAAAATAAGGAACACATACATTATAAAGAAATCACATTAGGATTCTCTTTTTAAGCTGTTCCTTCAAACACTAGTGCTTAGGAAATCTATTGGAGGCAGAAGCACTCAAGGGTAGCCTAGGGTTAGGGTTAGGCTTAGGGTTAGGGTTAGGGTACGGCTTAGGGTACGGTTCGGGGAGGGGTTCGGGTACGGCGTAGGGTATGGGTTAGGGTTAGGGTTAGGGTTAGTGTTAGGGTTAGGGCTCGGTTTAGGGTACGGGTTAGGATTAGGGTACGTGTTAGGGTTAGGGTAGGGGTTAGGGTTAGGGTACGCGTTAGGGTTAGGGTAGTTATTAAACCTATCCCACTCTCTAGATACCCCTTAGCACGTAAAGGAATATTATTTGGGGGTCCAGCCATGGAGAAGAGTTTAGACACTAGGATAAGATAAGGAACACACCCATTATAAAGAAATCACATTAGGATTCTCTTTTTAAGCTGTTCCTTCAAACACTAGTGCTTAGGAAATCTATTGGAGGCAGAAGCAGTCAAGGGTAGCCTAGGGTTAGGGTTAGGCTTAGGGTACGGCTTAGGGTACGGGTTCGGGGAGGGGTTCGGGTACGGCGTAGGGTATGGGTTAGGGTTAGGGTTAGTGTTAGGGTTAGGGCTCGGTTTAGGGTACGGGTTAGGATTAGGGTACGTGTTAGGGTTAGGGTAGGGGTTAGGGTTAGGGTACGCGTTAGGGTTAGGGTAGTTATTAAACCTATCCCACTCTCTAGATACCCCTTAGCACGTAAAGGAATATTATTTGCGGGTCCAGCCATGGAGAAGAGTTTAGACACTAGGATAAAATAAGGAACACATACATTATAAAGAAATCACATTAGGATTCTCTTTTTAAGATGTTCCTTAAAACACTAGTGCTTAGGAATTCTATTGGAGGCAGAAGCAGTCAAGGGTAGCCTAGGGTTAGGGTTAGGCTTAGGGTTAGGGTTAGGGTACGGCTTAGGGTAGGGGTTCGGGGAGGTGTTCGGGTACGGCGTAGGGTATGGGTTAGGGTTAGGGTTAGGGTTCGTGTTAGGGTTAGGGCTCGGTTTAGGGTACGGGTTAGGATTAGGGTACGCGTTAGGGTTAGGGTAGTTATTAAACCTATCCCACTCTCTAGATACCCCTTAGCACGTAAAGGAATATTATTTGGGGGTACAGCCATGGAGAAGAGTTTAGACACTAGGATAAGATAAGGAACACACCCATTATAAAGAAATCACATTAGGATTCTTTTTTTAAGCTGTTCCTTCAAACACTAGTGCTTAGGAAATCTATTGGAGGCAGAAGCAGTCAAGGGTAGCCTAGGGTTAGGGTTAGGCTTAGGGTTAGGCTTAGGGTACGGCTTAGGGTACGGGTTCGGGGAGGGGTTCGGGTACGGCGTAGGGTATGCGTTAGGGTTAGGGTTAGTGTTAGGGTTAGGGCTCGGTTTAGGGTACGGGTTAGGATTAGGGTACGTGTTAGGGTTAGGGTAGGGGTTAGGGTTAGGGTACGCGTTAGGGTTAGGGTAGTTATTAAACCTATCCCACTCTCTAGATACCCCTTAGCACGTAAAGGAATATTATTTGCGGGTCCAGCCATGGAGAAGAGTTTAGACACTAGGATAAAATAAGGAACACATACATTATAAAGAAATCACATTAGGATTCTCTTTTTAAGATGTTCCTTAAAACACTAGTGCTTAGGAAATCTATTGGAGGCAGAAGCAGTCAAGGGTAGCCTAGGGTTAGGGTTAGGCTTAGGGTTAGGTTTAGGGTACGGCTTAGGGTAGGGGTTCGGGGAGGTGCTCGGGTACGGCGTGGGGTATGGGTTAGGGTTAGGGTTAGGGTTCGTGTTAGGGTTAGGGCTCGGTTTAGGGTACGGGTTAGGATTAGGGTACGTTTTAGGGTTAGGGTAGGGGTTAGGGTTAGGGTACGCCTTAGGGTTAGGGTAGTTATTAAACCTATCCCACTCTCTAGATACCCCTTAGCACGTAAAGGAATATTATTTGGGGGTCCAGCCACGGAGAAGAGTTTAGACACTAGGATAAGATAAGGAACACACCCATTATAAAGAAATCACATTAGGATTCTCTTTTTAAGCTGTTCCTTCAAACACTAGTGCTTAGGAAATCTATTGGAGGCAGAAGCAGTCAAGGGTAGCCTAGGGTTAGGGTTAGGCTTAGGGTTAGGCTTAGGGTACGGCTTAGGGTACGGGTTCGGGGAGGGGTTCGGGTACGGCGTAGGGTATGCGTTAGGGTTAGGGTTAGTGTTAGGGTTAAGGCTCGGTTTAGGGTACGGGTTAGGATTAGGGTACGTGTTAGGGTTAGGGTAGGGGTTAGGGTTAGGGTACGCGTTAGGGTTAGGGTAGATATTAAACCTATCCCACTCTCTAGATACCCCTTAGCACGTAAAGGAATATTATTTGCGGGTCCAGCCATGGAGAAGAGTTTAGACACTAGGATAAAATAAGGAACACATACATTATAAAGAAATCACATTAGGATTCTCTTTTTAAGATGTTCCTTAAAACACTAGTGCTTAGGAAATCTATTGGAGGCAGAAGCAGTCAAGGGTAGCCTAGGGTTAGGGTTAGGCTTAGGGTTAGGGTTAGGGTACGGCTTAGGGTAGGGGTTCGGGGAGGTGCTCGGGTACGGCGTAGGGTATGGGTTAGGGTTAGGGTTAGGGTTCGTGTTAGGGTTAGGGCTCGGTTTAGGGTACGGGTTAGGATTAGGGTACGTTTTAGGGTTAGGGTAGGGGTTAGGGTTAGGGTACGCGTTAGGGTTAGGGTAGTTATTAAACCTATCCCACTCTCTAGATACCCCTTAGCACGTAAAGGAATATTATTTGGGGGTCCAGCCATGGAGAAGAGTTTAGACACTAGGATAAGATAAGGAACACACCCATTATAAAGAAATCACATTAGGATTCTCTTTTTAAGCTGTTCCTTCAAACACTAGTGCTTAGGAAATCTATTGGAGGCAGAAGCAGTCAAGGGTAGCCTAGGGTTAGGGTTAGGCTTAGGGTTAGGGTTAGGGTACGGCTTAGGGTACGGTTTCGGGGAGGGGTTCGGGTACGGCGTAGGGTATGGGTTAGGGTTAGGGTTAGGGCTCGGTTTAGGGTACGGGTTAGGATTAGGATACGTGTTAGGGTTAGGGTACGGTTTAGGGTTAGGGTACGCGTTAGGGTTAGGGTAGTTATTAAACCTATCCCACTCTCTAGATACCCCTTAGCACGTAAAGGAATATTATTTGGGGGTCCAGCCATGGAGAAGAGTTTAGACACTAGGATAAGATAAGGAACACACCCATTATAAAGAAATCACATTAGGATTCTCTTTTTAAGCTGTTCCTTCAAACACTAGTGCTTAGGAAATCTATTGGAGGCAGAAGCAGTCAAGGGTAGCCTAGGGTTAGGGTTAGGCTTAGGGTTAGGGTTAGGGTACGGCTTAGGGTACGGTTCGGGGAGGGGTTCGGGTACGGCGTAGGGTATGGGTTAGGGTTAGGGTTAGGGTTAGTGTTAGGGTTAGGGCTCGGTTTAGGGTACGGGTTAGGATTAGGGTACGTGTTAGGGTTAGGGTAGGGGTTAGGGTTAGGGTACGCGTTAGGGTTAGGGTAGTTATTAAACCTATCCCACTCTCTAGATACCCCTTAGCACGTAAAGGAATATTATTTGGGGGTCCAGCCATGGAGAAGAGTTTAGACACTAGGATAAGATAAGGAACACACCCATTATAAAGAAATCACATTAGGATTCTCTTTTTAAGCTGTTCCTTCAAACACTAGTGCTTAGGAAATCTATTGGAGGCAGAAGCAGTCAAGGGTAGCCTAGGGTTAGGGTTAGGCTTAGGGTACGGCTTAGGGTACGGGTTCGGGGAGGGGTTCGGGTACGGCGTAGGGTATGGGTTAGGGTTAGGGTTAGTGTTAGGGTTAGGGTTAGGGCTCGGTTTAGGGTACGGGTTAGGATTAGGGTACGTGTTAGGGTTAGGGTAGGTGTTAGGGTTAGGGTACGCGTTAGGGTTAGGGTAGTTATTAAACCTATCCCACTCTCTAGATACCCCTTAGCACGTAAAGGAATATTATTTGGGGGTCCAGCCATGGAGAAGAGTTTAGACACTAGGATAAGATAAGGAACACACCCATTATAAAGAAATCACATTAGGATTCTCTTTTTAAGCTGTTCCTTCAAACACTAGTGCTTAGGAAATCTATTGGAGGCAGAAGCAGTCAAGGGTAGCCTAGGGTTAGGGTTAGGCTTAGGGTTAGGCTTAGGGTACGGCTTAGGGTACGGGTTCGGGGAGGGGTTCGGGTACGGCGTAGGGTATGGGTTAGGGTTAGGGTTAGTGTTAGGGTTAGGGCTCGGTTTAGGGTACGGGTTAGGATTAGGGTACGTGTTAGGGTTAGGGTAGGGGTTAGGGTTAGGGTACGCGTTAGGGTTAGGGTAGTTATTAAACCTATCCCACTCTCTAGATACCCCTTAGCACGTAAAGGAATATTATTTGCGGGTCCAGCCATGGAGAAGAGTTTAGACACTAGGATAAAATAAGGAACACATACATTATAAAGAAATCACATTAGGATTCTCTTTTTAAGCTGTTCCTTCAAACACTAGTGCTTAGGAAATCTATTGGAGGCAGAAGCACTCAAGGGTAGCCTAGGGTTAGGGTTAGGCTTAGGGTTAGGGTTAGGGTACGGCTTAGGGTACGGTTCGGGGAGGGGTTCGGGTACGGCGTAGGGTATGGGTTAGGGTTAGGGTTAGGGTTAGTGTTAGGGTTAGGGCTCGGTTTAGGGTACGGGTTAGGATTAGGGTACGTGTTAGGGTTAGGGTAGGGGTTAGGGTTAGGGTACGCGTTAGGGTTAGGGTAGTTATTAAACCTATCCCACTCTCTAGATACCCCTTAGCACGTAAAGGAATATTATTTGGGGGTCCAGCCATGGAGAAGAGTTTAGACACTAGGATAAGATAAGGAACACACCCATTATAAAGAAATCACATTAGGATTCTCTTTTTAAGCTGTTCCTTCAAACACTAGTGCTTAGGAAATCTATTGGAGGCAGAAGCAGTCAAGGGTAGCCTAGGGTTAGGGTTAGGCTTAGGGTACGGCTTAGGGTACGGGTTCGGGGAGGGGTTCGGGTACGGCGTAGGGTATGGGTTAGGGTTAGGGTTAGTGTTAGGGTTAGGGCTCGGTTTAGGGTACGGGTTAGGATTAGGGTACGTGTTAGGGTTAGGGTAGGGGTTAGGGTTAGGGTACGCGTTAGGGTTAGGGTAGTTATTAAACCTATCCCACTCTCTAGATACCCCTTAGCACGTAAAGGAATATTATTTGCGGGTCCAGCCATGGAGAAGAGTTTAGACACTAGGATAAAATAAGGAACACATACATTATAAAGAAATCACATTAGGATTCTCTTTTTAAGATGTTCCTTAAAACACTAGTGCTTAGGAATTCTATTGGAGGCAGAAGCAGTCAAGGGTAGCCTAGGGTTAGGGTTAGGCTTAGGGTTAGGGTTAGGGTACGGCTTAGGGTAGGGGTTCAGGGAGGTGTTCGGGTACGGCGTAGGGTATGGGTTAGGGTTAGGGTTAGGGTTCGTGTTAGGGTTAGGGCTCGGTTTAGGGTACGGGTTAGGATTAGGGTACGTGTTAGGGTTAGGGTAGGTGTTAGGGTTAGGGTACGCGTTAGGGTTAGGGTAGTTATTAAACCTATCCCACTCTCTAGATACCCCTTAGCACGTAAAGGAATATTATTTGGGGGTCCAGCCATGGAGAAGAGTTTAGACACTAGGATAAGATAAGGAACACACCCATTATAAAGAAATCACATTAGGATTCTTTTTTTAAGCTGTTCCTTCAAACACTAGTGCTTAGGAAATCTATTGGAGGCAGAAGCAGTCAAGGGTAGCCTAGGGTTAGGGTTAGGCTTAGGGTTAGGCTTAGGGTACGGCTTAGGGTACGGGTTCGGGGAGGGGTTCGGGTACGGCGTAGGGTATGCGTTAGGGTTAGGGTTAGTGTTAGGGTTAGGGCTCGGTTTAGGGTACGGGTTAGGATTAGGGTACGTGTTAGGGTTAGGGTAGGGGTTAGGGTTAGGGTACGCGTTAGGGTTAGGGTAGTTATTAAACCTATCCCACTCTCTAGATACCCCTTAGCACGTAAAGGAATATTATTTGCGGGTCCAGCCATGGAGAAGAGTTTAGACACTAGGATAAGATAAGGAACACACCCATTATAAAGAAATCACATTAGGATTCTCTTTTTAAGCTGTTCCTTCAAACACTAGTGCTTAGGAAATCTATTGGAGGCAGAAGCAGTCAAGGGTAGCCTAGGGTTAGGGTTAGGCTTAGGGTTAGGCTTAGGGTACGGCTTAGGGTACGGGTTCGGGGAGGGGTTCGGGTACGGCGTAGGGTATGGGTTAGGGTTAGGGTTAGGGTTAGTGTTAGGGTTAGGGCTCGGTTTAGAGTACGGGTTAGGATTAGGGTACGTTTTAGGGTTAGGGTAGGGGTTAGGGTTAGGGTACGCGTTAGGGTTAGGGTAGTTATTAAACCTATCCCACTCTCTAGATACCCCTTAGCACGTAAAGGAATATTATTTGGGAGTCCAGCCATGGAGAAGAGTTTAGACAATAGGATAAGATAAGGAACAAACCCATTATAAAGAAATCACATTAGGATTCTCTTTTTAAGCTGTTCCTTCAAACACTAGTGCTTAGGAAATCTATTGGAGGCAGAAGCAGTCAAGGGTAGCCTAGGGTTAGGGTTAGGCTTAGGGTTAGGGTTAGGGTACGGCTTAGGGTACGGTTCGGGGAGGGGTTCGGGTACGGCGTAGGGTAAGGGTTAGGGTTAGGGTTAGGGTTAGTGTTAGGGTTAGGGCTCGGTTTAGGGTACGGGTTAGGATTAGGGTACGTGTTAGGGTTAGGGTAGGGGTTAGGGTTAGGGTACGCGTTAGGGTTAGGGTAGTTATTAAACCTATCCCACTCTCTAGATACCCCTTAGCACGTAAAGGAATATTATTTGGGGTCCAGCCATGGAGAAGAGTTTAGACACTAGGATAAGATAAGGAACACACCCATTATAAAGAAATCACATTAGGATTCTCTTTTTAAGCTGTTCCTTCAAACACTAGTGCTTAGGAAATCTATTGGAGGCAGAAGCAGTCAAGGGTAGCCTAGGGTTAGGGTTAGGCTTAGGGTACGGCTTAGGGTACGGGTTCGGGGAGGGGTTCGGGTACGGCGTAGGGTATGGGTTAGGGTTAGGGTTAGTGTTAGGGTTAGGGCTCGGTTTAGGGTACGGGTTAGGATTAGGGTACGTGTTAGGGTTAGGGTAGGGGTTAGGGTTAGGGTACGCGTTAGGGTTAGGGTAGTTATTAAACCTATCCCACTCTCTAGATACCCCTTAGCACGTAAAGGAATATTATTTGGGGGTCCAGCCATGGAGAAGAGTTTAGACACTAGGATAAGATAAGGAACACACCCATTATAAAGAAATCACATTAGGATTCTCTTTTTAAGCTGTTCCTTCAAACACTAGTGCTTAGGAAATCTATTGGAGGCAGAAGCAGTCAAGGGTAGCCTAGGGTTAGGGTTAGGCTTAGGGTTAGGCTTAGGGTACGGCTTAGGGTACGGGTTCGGGGAGGGGTTCGGGTACGGCGTAGGGTATGGGTTAGGGTTAGGGTTAGTGTTAGGGTTAGGGCTCGGTTTAGGGTACGGGTTAGGATTAGGGTACGTGTTAGGGTTAGGGTAGGGGTTAGGGTTAGGGTACGTGTTAGGGTTAGGGTAGTTATTAAACCTATCCCACTCTCTAGATACCCCTTAGCACGTAAAGGAATATTATTTGCGGGTCCAGCCATGGAGAAGAGTTTAGACACTAGGATAAAATAAGGAACACATACATTATAAAGAAATCACATTAGGATTCTCTTTTTAAGATGTTCCTTAAAACACTAGTGCTTAGGAAATCTATTGGAGGCAGAAGCAGTCAAGGGTAGCCTAGGGTTAGGGTTAGGCTTAGGGTTAGGGTTAGGGTACGGCTTAGGGTAGGGGTTCGGGGAGGTGCTCGGGTACGGCGTAGGGTATGGGTTAGGGTTAGGGTTAGGGTTCGTGTTAGGGTTAGGGCTCGGTTTAGGGTACGGGTTAGGATTAGGGTACGTTTTAGGGTTAGGGTAGGGGTTAGGGTTAGGGTACGCGTTAGGGTTAGGGTAGTTATTAAACCTATCCCACTCTCTAGATACCCCTTAGCACGTAAAGGAATATTATTTGGGGGTCCAGCCACGGAGAAGAGTTTAGACACTAGGATAAGATAAGGAACACACCCATTATAAAGAAATCA
This sequence comes from Balaenoptera ricei, assembly GCF_028023285.1. NCBI lineage: Eukaryota > Metazoa > Chordata > Mammalia > Artiodactyla > Balaenopteridae > Balaenoptera > Balaenoptera ricei. The sequence continues at coordinate 166,299 of NW_026777521.1, forward strand.
CATTAGGATTCTCTTTTTAAGCTGTTCCTTCAAACACTAGTGCTTAGGAAATCTATTGGAGGCAGAAGCAGTCAAGGGTAGCCTAGGGTTAGGGTTAGGCTTAGGGTTAGGGTTAGGGTACGGCTTAGGGTACGGTTCGGGGAGGGGTTCGGGTACGGCGTAGGGTATGGGTTAGGGTTAGGGTTAGTGTTAGGGTTAGGGCTCGGTTTAGGGTACGGGTTAGGATTAGGGTACGTGTTAGGGTTAGGGTAGGGGTTAGGGTTAGGGTACGCGTTAGGGTTAGGGTAGTTATTAAACCTATCCCACTCTCTAGATACCCCTTAGCACGTAAAGGAATATTATTTGGGGGTCCAGCCATGGAGAAGAGTTTAGACACTAGGATAAGATAAGGAACACACCCATTATAAAGAAATCACATTAGGATTCTCTTTTTAAGCTGTTCCTTCAAACACTAGTGCTTAGGAAATCTATTGGAGGCAGAAGCAGTCAAGGGTAGCCTAGGGTTAGGGTTAGGCTTAGGGTACGGCTTAGGGTACGGGTTCGGGGAGGGGTTCGGGTACGGCGTAGGGTATGGGTTAGGGTTAGGGTTAGTGTTAGGGTTAGGGCTCGGTTTAGGGTACGGGTTAGGATTAGGGTACGTGTTAGGGTTAGGGTAGGGGTTAGGGTTAGGGTACGCGTTAGGGTTAGGGTAGTTATTAAACCTATCCCACTCTCTAGATACCCCTTAGCACGTAAAGGAATATTATTTGCGGGTCCAGCCATGGAGAAGAGTTTAGACACTAGGATAAAATAAGGAACACATACATTATAAAGAAATCACATTAGGATTCTCTTTTTAAGATGTTCCTTAAAACACTAGTGCTTAGGAAATCTATTGGAGGCAGAAGCAGTCAAGGGTAGCCTAGGGTTAGGGTTACGCTTAGGGTTAGGGTTAGGGTACGGCTTAGGGTACGGTTTCGGGGAGGGGTTCGGGTACGGCGTAGGGTATGGGTTAGGGTTAGGGTTAGGGCTCGGTTTAGGGTACGGGTTAGGATTAGGATACGTGTTAGGGTTAGGGTACGGTTTAGGGTTAGGGTACGCGTTAGGGTTAGGGTAGTTATTAAACCTATCCCACTCTCTAGATACCCCTTAGCACGTAAAGGAATATTATTTGGGGGTCCAGCCATGGAGAAGAGTTTAGACACTAGGATAAGATAAGGAACACACCCATTATAAAGAAATCACATTAGGATTCTCTTTTTAAGCTGTTCCTTCAAACACTAGTGCTTAGGAAATCTATTGGAGGCAGAAGCAGTCAAGGGTAGCCTAGGGTTAGGGTTAGGCTTAGGGTTAGGCATAGGGTACGGCTTAGGGTACGGGTTCGGGGAGGGGTTCGGGTACGGCGTAGGGTATGGGTTAGGGTTAGGGTTAGGGTTAGTGTTAGGGTTAGGGCTCGGTTTAGGGTACGGGTTAGGATTAGGGTACGTGTTAGGGTTAGGGTAGGGGTTAGGGTTAGGGTACGCGTTAGGGTTAGGGTAGTTATTAAACCTATCCCACTCTCTAGATACCCCTTAGCACGTAAAGGAATATTATTTGGGGGTCCAGCCATGGAGAAGAGTTTAGACACTAGGATAAGATAAGGAACACACCCATTATAAAGAAATCACATTAGGATTCTCTTTTTAAGCTGTTCCTTCAAACACTAGTGCTTAGGAAATCTATTGGAGGCAGAAGCAGTCAAGGGTAGCCTAGGGTTAGGGTTAGGCTTAGGGTTAGGCTTAGGGTACGGCTTAGGGTACGGGTTCGGGGAGGGGTTCGGGTACGGCGTAGGGTATGGGTTAGGGTTAGGGTTAGGGTTAGTGTTAGGGTTAGGGCTCGGTTTAGAGTACGGGTTAGGATTAGGGTACGTTTTAGGGTTAGGGTAGGGGTTAGGGTTAGGGTACGCGTTAGGGTTAGGGTAGTTATTAAACCTATCCCACTCTCTAGATACCCCTTAGCACGTAAAGGAATATTATTTGGGAGTCCAGCCATGGAGAAGAGTTTAGACACTAGGATAAGATAAGGAACAAACCCATTATAAAGAAATCACATTAGGATTCTCTTTTTAAGCTGTTCCTTCAAACACTAGTGCTTAGGAAATCTATTGGAGGCAGAAGCAGTCAAGGGTAGCCTAGGGTTAGGGTTAGGCTTAGGGTTAGGGTTAGGGTACGGCTTAGGGTACGGTTCGGGGAGGGGTTCGGGTACGGCGTAGGGTATGGGTTAGGGTTAGGGTTAGGGTTAGTGTTAGGGTTAGGGCTCGGTTTAGGGTACGGGTTAGGATTAGGGTACGTGTTAGGGTTAGGGTAGGGGTTAGGGTTAGGGTACGCGTTAGGGTTAGGGTAGTTATTAAACCTATCCCACTCTCTAGATACCCCTTAGCACGTAAAGGAATATTATTTGGGGTCCAGCCATGGAGAAGAGTTTAGACACTAGGATAAGATAAGGAACACACCCATTATAAAGAAATCACATTAGGATTCTCTTTTTAAGCTGTTCCTTCAAACACTAGTGCTTAGGAAATCTATTGGAGGCAGAAGCAGTCAAGGGTAGCCTAGGGTTAGGGTTAGGCTTAGGGTACGGCTTAGGGTACGGGTTCGGGGAGGGGTTCGGGTACGGCGTAGGGTATGGGTTAGGGTTAGGGTTAGTGTTAGGGTTAGGGCTCGGTTTAGGGTACGGGTTAGGATTAGGGTACGTGTTAGGGTTAGGGTAGGGGTTAGGGTTAGGGTACGCGTTAGGGTTAGGGTAGTTATTAAACCTATCCCACTCTCTAGATACCCCTTAGCACGTAAAGGAATATTATTTGGGGGTCCAGCCATGGAGAAGAGTTTAGACACTAGGATAAGATAAGGAACACACCCATTATAAAGAAATCACATTAGGATTCTCTTTTTAAGCTGTTCCTTCAAACACTAGTGCTTAGGAAATCTATTGGAGGCAGAAGCAGTCAAGGGTAGCCTAGGGTTAGGGTTAGGCTTAGGGTACGGCTTAGGGTACGGGTTCGGGGAGGGGTTCGGGTACGGCGTAGGGTATGGGTTAGGGTTAGGGTTAGTGTTAGGGTTAGGGCTCGGTTTAGGGTACGGGTTAGGATTAGGGTACGTGTTAGGGTTAGGGTAGGGGTTAGGGTTAGGGTACGCGTTAGGGTTAGGGTAGTTATTAAACCTATCCCACTCTCTAGATACCCCTTCGCACGTAAAGGAATATTATTTGCGGGTCCAGCCATGGAGAAGAGTTTAGACACTAGGATAAAATAAGGAACACATACATTATAAAGAAATCACATTAGGATTCTCTTTTTAAGCTGTTCCTTCAAACACTAGTGCTTAGGAAATCTATTGGAGGCAGAAGCAGTCAAGGGTAGCCTAGGGTTAGGGTTAGGCTTAGGGTTAGGGTTAGGGTACGGCTTAGGGTAGGGGTTCGGGGAGGTGTTCGGGTACGGCGTAGGGTATGGGTTAGGGTTAGGGTTAGGGTTCGTGTTAGGGTTAGGGCTCGGTTTAGGGTACGGGTTAGGATTAGGGTACGTGTTAGGGTTAGGGTAGGTGTTAGGGTTAGGGTACGCGTTAGGGTTAGGGTAGTTATTAAACCTATCCCACTCTCTAGATACCCCTTAGCACGTAAAGGAATATTATTTGGGGGTCCAGCCATGGAGAAGAGTTTAGACACTAGGATAAGATAAGGAACACACCCATTATAAAGAAATCACATTAGGATTCTCTTTTTAAGCTGTTCCTTCAAACACTAGTGCTTAGGAAATCTATTGGAGGCAGAAGCAGTCAAGGGTAGCCTAGGGTTAGGGTTAGGCTTAGGGTTAGGCTTAGGGTACGGCTTAGGGTACGGGTTCGGGGAGGGGTTCGGGTACGGCGTAGGGTATGCGTTAGGGTTAGGGTTAGTGTTAGGGTTAAGGCTCGGTTTAGGGTACGGGTTAGGATTAGGGTACGTGTTAGGGTTAGGGTAGGGGTTAGGGTTAGGGTACGCGTTAGGGTTAGGGTAGATATTAAACCTATCCCACTCTCTAGATACCCCTTAGCACGTAAAGGAATATTATTTGCGGGTCCAGCCATGGAGAAGAGTTTAGACACTAGGATAAAATAAGGAACACATACATTATAAAGAAATCACATTAGGATTCTCTTTTTAAGATGTTCCTTAAAACACTAGTGCTTAGGAAATCTATTGGAGGCAGAAGCAGTCAAGGGTAGCCTAGGGTTAGGGTTAGGCTTAGGGTTAGGGTTAGGGTACGGCTTAGGGTAGGGGTTCGGGGAGGTGCTCGGGTACGGCGTAGGGTATGGGTTAGGGTTAGGGTTAGGGTTCGTGTTAGGGTTAGGGCTCGGTTTAGGGTACGGGTTAGGATTAGGGTACGTTTTAGGGTTAGGGTAGGGGTTAGGGTTAGGGTACGCGTTAGGGTTAGGGTAGTTATTAAACCTATCCCACTCTCTAGATACCCCTTAGCACGTAAAGGAATATTATTTGGGGGTCCAGCCATGGAGAAGAGTTTAGACACTAGGATAAGATAAGGAACACACCCATTATAAAGAAATCACATTAGGATTCTCTTTTTAAGCTGTTCCTTCAAACACTAGTGCTTAGGAAATCTATTGGAGGCAGAAGCAGTCAAGGGTAGCCTAGGGTTAGGGTTAGGCTTAGGGTTAGGGTTAGGGTACGGCTTAGGGTACGGTTTCGGGGAGGGGTTCGGGTACGGCGTAGGGTATGGGTTAGGGTTAGGGTTAGGGCTCGGTTTAGGGTACGGGTTAGGATTAGGGTACGTGTTAGGGTTAGGGTACGGTTTAGGGTTAGGGTACGCGTTAGGGTTAGGGTAGTTATTAAACCTATCCCACTCTCTAGATACCCCTTAGCACGTAAAGGAATATTATTTGGGGGTCCAGCCATGGAGAAGAGTTTAGACACTAGGATAAGATAAGGAACACACCCATTATAAAGAAATCACATTAGGATTCTCTTTTTAAGCTGTTCCTTCAAACACTAGTGCTTAGGAAATCTATTGGAGGCAGAAGCAGTCAAGGGTAGCCTAGGGTTAGGGTTAGGCTTAGGGTTAGGGTTAGGGTACGGCTTAGGGTACGGTTCGGGGAGGGGTTCGGGTACGGCGTAGGGTATGGGTTAGGGTTAGGGTTAGGGTTAGTGTTAGGGTTAGGGCTCGGTTTAGGGTACGGGTTAGGATTAGGGTACGTGTTAGGGTTAGGGTAGGGGTTAGGGTTAGGGTACGCGTTAGGGTTAGGGTAGTTATTAAACCTATCCCACTCTCTAGATACCCCTTAGCACGTAAAGGAATATTATTTGGGGGTCCAGCCATGGAGAAGAGTTTAGACACTAGGATAAGATAAGGAACACACCCATTATAAAGAAATCACATTAGGATTCTCTTTTTAAGCTGTTCCTTCAAACACTAGTGCTTAGGAAATCTATTGGAGGCAGAAGCAGTCAAGGGTAGCCTAGGGTTAGGGTTAGGCTTAGGGTACGGCTTAGGGTACGGGTTCGGGGAGGGGTTCGGGTACGGCGTAGGGTATGGGTTAGGGTTAGGGTTAGTGTTAGGGTTAGGGTTAGGGCTCGGTTTAGGGTACGGGTTAGGATTAGGGTACGTGTTAGGGTTAGGGTAGGTGTTAGGGTTAGGGTACGCGTTAGGGTTAGGGTAGTTATTAAACCTATCCCACTCTCTAGATACCCCTTAGCACGTAAAGGAATATTATTTGGGGGTCCAGCCATGGAGAAGAGTTTAGACACTAGGATAAGATAAGGAACACACCCATTATAAAGAAATCACATTAGGATTCTCTTTTTAAGCTGTTCCTTCAAACACTAGTGCTTAGGAAATCTATTGGAGGCAGAAGCAGTCAAGGGTAGCCTAGGGTTAGGGTTAGGCTTAGGGTTAGGCTTAGGGTACGGCTTAGGGTACGGGTTCGGGGAGGGGTTCGGGTACGGCGTAGGGTATGGGTTAGGGTTAGGGTTAGTGTTAGGGTTAGGGCTCGGTTTAGGGTACGGGTTAGGATTAGGGTACGTGTTAGGGTTAGGGTAGGGGTTAGGGTTAGGGTACGCGTTAGGGTTAGGGTAGTTATTAAACCTATCCCACTCTCTAGATACCCCTTAGCACGTAAAGGAATATTATTTGCGGGTCCAGCCATGGAGAAGAGTTTAGACACTAGGATAAAATAAGGAACACATACATTATAAAGAAATCACATTAGGATTCTCTTTTTAAGCTGTTCCTTCAAACACTAGTGCTTAGGAAATCTATTGGAGGCAGAAGCACTCAAGGGTAGCCTAGGGTTAGGGTTAGGCTTAGGGTTAGGGTTAGGGTACGGCTTAGGGTACGGTTCGGGGAGGGGTTCGGGTACGGCGTAGGGTATGGGTTAGGGTTAGGGTTAGGGTTAGTGTTAGGGTTAGGGCTCGGTTTAGGGTACGGGTTAGGATTAGGGTACGTGTTAGGGTTAGGGTAGGGGTTAGGGTTAGGGTACGCGTTAGGGTTAGGGTAGTTATTAAACCTATCCCACTCTCTAGATACCCCTTAGCACGTAAAGGAATATTATTTGGGGGTCCAGCCATGGAGAAGAGTTTAGACACTAGGATAAGATAAGGAACACACCCATTATAAAGAAATCACATTAGGATTCTCTTTTTAAGCTGTTCCTTCAAACACTAGTGCTTAGGAAATCTATTGGAGGCAGAAGCAGTCAAGGGTAGCCTAGGGTTAGGGTTAGGCTTAGGGTACGGCTTAGGGTACGGGTTCGGGGAGGGGTTCGGGTACGGCGTAGGGTATGGGTTAGGGTTAGGGTTAGTGTTAGGGTTAGGGCTCGGTTTAGGGTACGGGTTAGGATTAGGGTACGTGTTAGGGTTAGGGTAGGGGTTAGGGTTAGGGTACGCGTTAGGGTTAGGGTAGTTATTAAACCTATCCCACTCTCTAGATACCCCTTAGCACGTAAAGGAATATTATTTGCGGGTCCAGCCATGGAGAAGAGTTTAGACACTAGGATAAAATAAGGAACACATACATTATAAAGAAATCACATTAGGATTCTCTTTTTAAGATGTTCCTTAAAACACTAGTGCTTAGGAATTCTATTGGAGGCAGAAGCAGTCAAGGGTAGCCTAGGGTTAGGGTTAGGCTTAGGGTTAGGGTTAGGGTACGGCTTAGGGTAGGGGTTCGGGGAGGTGTTCGGGTACGGCGTAGGGTATGGGTTAGGGTTAGGGTTAGGGTTCGTGTTAGGGTTAGGGCTCGGTTTAGGGTACGGGTTAGGATTAGGGTACGCGTTAGGGTTAGGGTAGTTATTAAACCTATCCCACTCTCTAGATACCCCTTAGCACGTAAAGGAATATTATTTGGGGGTACAGCCATGGAGAAGAGTTTAGACACTAGGATAAGATAAGGAACACACCCATTATAAAGAAATCACATTAGGATTCTTTTTTTAAGCTGTTCCTTCAAACACTAGTGCTTAGGAAATCTATTGGAGGCAGAAGCAGTCAAGGGTAGCCTAGGGTTAGGGTTAGGCTTAGGGTTAGGCTTAGGGTACGGCTTAGGGTACGGGTTCGGGGAGGGGTTCGGGTACGGCGTAGGGTATGCGTTAGGGTTAGGGTTAGTGTTAGGGTTAGGGCTCGGTTTAGGGTACGGGTTAGGATTAGGGTACGTGTTAGGGTTAGGGTAGGGGTTAGGGTTAGGGTACGCGTTAGGGTTAGGGTAGTTATTAAACCTATCCCACTCTCTAGATACCCCTTAGCACGTAAAGGAATATTATTTGCGGGTCCAGCCATGGAGAAGAGTTTAGACACTAGGATAAAATAAGGAACACATACATTATAAAGAAATCACATTAGGATTCTCTTTTTAAGATGTTCCTTAAAACACTAGTGCTTAGGAAATCTATTGGAGGCAGAAGCAGTCAAGGGTAGCCTAGGGTTAGGGTTAGGCTTAGGGTTAGGTTTAGGGTACGGCTTAGGGTAGGGGTTCGGGGAGGTGCTCGGGTACGGCGTGGGGTATGGGTTAGGGTTAGGGTTAGGGTTCGTGTTAGGGTTAGGGCTCGGTTTAGGGTACGGGTTAGGATTAGGGTACGTTTTAGGGTTAGGGTAGGGGTTAGGGTTAGGGTACGCCTTAGGGTTAGGGTAGTTATTAAACCTATCCCACTCTCTAGATACCCCTTAGCACGTAAAGGAATATTATTTGGGGGTCCAGCCACGGAGAAGAGTTTAGACACTAGGATAAGATAAGGAACACACCCATTATAAAGAAATCACATTAGGATTCTCTTTTTAAGCTGTTCCTTCAAACACTAGTGCTTAGGAAATCTATTGGAGGCAGAAGCAGTCAAGGGTAGCCTAGGGTTAGGGTTAGGCTTAGGGTTAGGCTTAGGGTACGGCTTAGGGTACGGGTTCGGGGAGGGGTTCGGGTACGGCGTAGGGTATGCGTTAGGGTTAGGGTTAGTGTTAGGGTTAAGGCTCGGTTTAGGGTACGGGTTAGGATTAGGGTACGTGTTAGGGTTAGGGTAGGGGTTAGGGTTAGGGTACGCGTTAGGGTTAGGGTAGATATTAAACCTATCCCACTCTCTAGATACCCCTTAGCACGTAAAGGAATATTATTTGCGGGTCCAGCCATGGAGAAGAGTTTAGACACTAGGATAAAATAAGGAACACATACATTATAAAGAAATCACATTAGGATTCTCTTTTTAAGATGTTCCTTAAAACACTAGTGCTTAGGAAATCTATTGGAGGCAGAAGCAGTCAAGGGTAGCCTAGGGTTAGGGTTAGGCTTAGGGTTAGGGTTAGGGTACGGCTTAGGGTAGGGGTTCGGGGAGGTGCTCGGGTACGGCGTAGGGTATGGGTTAGGGTTAGGGTTAGGGTTCGTGTTAGGGTTAGGGCTCGGTTTAGGGTACGGGTTAGGATTAGGGTACGTTTTAGGGTTAGGGTAGGGGTTAGGGTTAGGGTACGCGTTAGGGTTAGGGTAGTTATTAAACCTATCCCACTCTCTAGATACCCCTTAGCACGTAAAGGAATATTATTTGGGGGTCCAGCCATGGAGAAGAGTTTAGACACTAGGATAAGATAAGGAACACACCCATTATAAAGAAATCACATTAGGATTCTCTTTTTAAGCTGTTCCTTCAAACACTAGTGCTTAGGAAATCTATTGGAGGCAGAAGCAGTCAAGGGTAGCCTAGGGTTAGGGTTAGGCTTAGGGTTAGGGTTAGGGTACGGCTTAGGGTACGGTTTCGGGGAGGGGTTCGGGTACGGCGTAGGGTATGGGTTAGGGTTAGGGTTAGGGCTCGGTTTAGGGTACGGGTTAGGATTAGGATACGTGTTAGGGTTAGGGTACGGTTTAGGGTTAGGGTACGCGTTAGGGTTAGGGTAGTTATTAAACCTATCCCACTCTCTAGATACCCCTTAGCACGTAAAGGAATATTATTTGGGGGTCCAGCCATGGAGAAGAGTTTAGACACTAGGATAAGATAAGGAACACACCCATTATAAAGAAATCACATTAGGATTCTCTTTTTAAGCTGTTCCTTCAAACACTAGTGCTTAGGAAATCTATTGGAGGCAGAAGCAGTCAAGGGTAGCCTAGGGTTAGGGTTAGGCTTAGGGTTAGGGTTAGGGTACGGCTTAGGGTACGGTTCGGGGAGGGGTTCGGGTACGGCGTAGGGTATGGGTTAGGGTTAGGGTTAGGGTTAGTGTTAGGGTTAGGGCTCGGTTTAGGGTACGGGTTAGGATTAGGGTACGTGTTAGGGTTAGGGTAGGGGTTAGGGTTAGGGTACGCGTTAGGGTTAGGGTAGTTATTAAACCTATCCCACTCTCTAGATACCCCTTAGCACGTAAAGGAATATTATTTGGGGGTCCAGCCATGGAGAAGAGTTTAGACACTAGGATAAGATAAGGAACACACCCATTATAAAGAAATCACATTAGGATTCTCTTTTTAAGCTGTTCCTTCAAACACTAGTGCTTAGGAAATCTATTGGAGGCAGAAGCAGTCAAGGGTAGCCTAGGGTTAGGGTTAGGCTTAGGGTACGGCTTAGGGTACGGGTTCGGGGAGGGGTTCGGGTACGGCGTAGGGTATGGGTTAGGGTTAGGGTTAGTGTTAGGGTTAGGGTTAGGGCTCGGTTTAGGGTACGGGTTAGGATTAGGGTACGTGTTAGGGTTAGGGTAGGTGTTAGGGTTAGGGTACGCGTTAGGGTTAGGGTAGTTATTAAACCTATCCCACTCTCTAGATACCCCTTAGCACGTAAAGGAATATTATTTGGGGGTCCAGCCATGGAGAAGAGTTTAGACACTAGGATAAGATAAGGAACACACCCATTATAAAGAAATCACATTAGGATTCTCTTTTTAAGCTGTTCCTTCAAACACTAGTGCTTAGGAAATCTATTGGAGGCAGAAGCAGTCAAGGGTAGCCTAGGGTTAGGGTTAGGCTTAGGGTTAGGCTTAGGGTACGGCTTAGGGTACGGGTTCGGGGAGGGGTTCGGGTACGGCGTAGGGTATGGGTTAGGGTTAGGGTTAGTGTTAGGGTTAGGGCTCGGTTTAGGGTACGGGTTAGGATTAGGGTACGTGTTAGGGTTAGGGTAGGGGTTAGGGTTAGGGTACGCGTTAGGGTTAGGGTAGTTATTAAACCTATCCCACTCTCTAGATACCCCTTAGCACGTAAAGGAATATTATTTGCGGGTCCAGCCATGGAGAAGAGTTTAGACACTAGGATAAAATAAGGAACACATACATTATAAAGAAATCACATTAGGATTCTCTTTTTAAGCTGTTCCTTCAAACACTAGTGCTTAGGAAATCTATTGGAGGCAGAAGCACTCAAGGGTAGCCTAGGGTTAGGGTTAGGCTTAGGGTTAGGGTTAGGGTACGGCTTAGGGTACGGTTCGGGGAGGGGTTCGGGTACGGCGTAGGGTATGGGTTAGGGTTAGGGTTAGGGTTAGTGTTAGGGTTAGGGCTCGGTTTAGGGTACGGGTTAGGATTAGGGTACGTGTTAGGGTTAGGGTAGGGGTTAGGGTTAGGGTACGCGTTAGGGTTAGGGTAGTTATTAAACCTATCCCACTCTCTAGATACCCCTTAGCACGTAAAGGAATATTATTTGGGGGTCCAGCCATGGAGAAGAGTTTAGACACTAGGATAAGATAAGGAACACACCCATTATAAAGAAATCACATTAGGATTCTCTTTTTAAGCTGTTCCTTCAAACACTAGTGCTTAGGAAATCTATTGGAGGCAGAAGCAGTCAAGGGTAGCCTAGGGTTAGGGTTAGGCTTAGGGTACGGCTTAGGGTACGGGTTCGGGGAGGGGTTCGGGTACGGCGTAGGGTATGGGTTAGGGTTAGGGTTAGTGTTAGGGTTAGGGCTCGGTTTAGGGTACGGGTTAGGATTAGGGTACGTGTTAGGGTTAGGGTAGGGGTTAGGGTTAGGGTACGCGTTAGGGTTAGGGTAGTTATTAAACCTATCCCACTCTCTAGATACCCCTTAGCACGTAAAGGAATATTATTTGCGGGTCCAGCCATGGAGAAGAGTTTAGACACTAGGATAAAATAAGGAACACATACATTATAAAGAAATCACATTAGGATTCTCTTTTTAAGATGTTCCTTAAAACACTAGTGCTTAGGAATTCTATTGGAGGCAGAAGCAGTCAAGGGTAGCCTAGGGTTAGGGTTAGGCTTAGGGTTAGGGTTAGGGTACGGCTTAGGGTAGGGGTTCAGGGAGGTGTTCGGGTACGGCGTAGGGTATGGGTTAGGGTTAGGGTTAGGGTTCGTGTTAGGGTTAGGGCTCGGTTTAGGGTACGGGTTAGGATTAGGGTACGTGTTAGGGTTAGGGTAGGTGTTAGGGTTAGGGTACGCGTTAGGGTTAGGGTAGTTATTAAACCTATCCCACTCTCTAGATACCCCTTAGCACGTAAAGGAATATTATTTGGGGGTCCAGCCATGGAGAAGAGTTTAGACACTAGGATAAGATAAGGAACACACCCATTATAAAGAAATCACATTAGGATTCTTTTTTTAAGCTGTTCCTTCAAACACTAGTGCTTAGGAAATCTATTGGAGGCAGAAGCAGTCAAGGGTAGCCTAGGGTTAGGGTTAGGCTTAGGGTTAGGCTTAGGGTACGGCTTAGGGTACGGGTTCGGGGAGGGGTTCGGGTACGGCGTAGGGTATGCGTTAGGGTTAGGGTTAGTGTTAGGGTTAGGGCTCGGTTTAGGGTACGGGTTAGGATTAGGGTACGTGTTAGGGTTAGGGTAGGGGTTAGGGTTAGGGTACGCGTTAGGGTTAGGGTAGTTATTAAACCTATCCCACTCTCTAGATACCCCTTAGCACGTAAAGGAATATTATTTGCGGGTCCAGCCATGGAGAAGAGTTTAGACACTAGGATAAAATAAGGAACACATACATTATAAAGAAATCACATTAGGATTCTCTTTTTAAGATGTTCCTTGAAACACTAGTGCTTAGGAAATCTATTGGAGGCAGAAGCAGTCAAGGGTAGCCTAGGGTTAGGGTTAGGCTTAGGGTTAGGTTTAGGGTACGGCTTAGGGTAGGGGTTCGGGGAGGTGCTCGGGTACGGCGTGGGGTATGGGTTAGGGTTAGGGTTAGGGTTCGTGTTAGGGTTAGGGCTCGGTTTAGGGTACGGGTTAGGATTAGGGTACGTTTTAGGGTTAGGGTAGGGGTTAGGGTTAGGGTACGCCTTAGGGTTAGGGTAGTTATTAAACCTATCCCACTCTCTAGATACCCCTTAGCACGTAAAGGAATATTATTTGGGGGTCCAGCCACGGAGAAGAGTTTAGACACTAGGATAAGATAAGGAACACACCCATTATAAAGAAATCACATTAGGATTCTCTTTTTAAGCTGTTCCTTCAAACACTAGTGCTTAGGAAATCTATTGGAGGCAGAAGCAGTCAAGGGTAGCCTAGGGTTAGGGTTAGGCTTAGGGTACGGCTTAGGGTACGGGTTCGGGGAGGGGTTCGGGTACGGCGTAGGGTATGGGTTAGGGTTAGGGTTAGTGTTAGGGTTAGGGCTCGGTTTAGGGTACGGGTTAGGATTAGGGTACGTGTTAGGGTTAGGGTAGGGGTTAGGGTTAGGGTACGCGTTAGGGTTAGGGTAGTTATTAAACCTATCCCACTCTCTAGATACCCCTTAGCACGTAAAGGAATACTATTTGCGGGTCCAGCCATGGAGAAGAGTTTAGACACTAGGATAAAATAAGGAACACATACATTATAAAGAAATCACATTAGGATTCTCTTTTTAAGATGTTCCTTAAAACACTAGTGCTTAGGAAATCTATTGGAGGCAGAAGCAGTCAAGGGTAGCCTAGGGTTAGGGTTAGGCTTAGGGTTAGGGTTAGGGTACGGCTTAGGGTAGGGGTTCGGGGAGGTGTTCGAGTACGGCGTAGGGTATGGGTTAGGGTTAGGGTTAGGGTTCGTGTTAGGGTTAGGGCTCGGTTTAGGGTACGGGTTAGGATTAGGGTACGTGTTAGGGTTAGGGTAGGTGTTAGGGTTAGGGTACGCGTTAGGGTTAGGGTAGTTATTAAACCTATCCCACTCTCTAGATACCCCTTAGCACGTAAAGGAATATTATTTGGGGGTCCAGCCATGGAGAAGAGTTTAGACACTAGGATAAGATAAGGAACACACCCATTATAAAGAAATCACATTAGGATTCTCTTTTTAAGCTGTTCCTTCAAACACTAGTGCTTAGGAAATCTATTGGAGGCAGAAGCAGTCAAGGGTAGCCTAGGGTTAGGGTTAGGCTTAGGGTTAGGCTTAGGGTACGGCTTAGGGTACGGGTTCGGGGAGGGGTTCGGGTACGGCGTAGGGTATGGGTTAGGGTTAGGGTTAGTGTTAGGGTTAGGGCTCGGTTTAGGGTACGGGTTAGGATTAGGGTACGTGTTAGGTTTAGGGTAGGGGTTAGGGTTAGGGTACGTGTTAGGGTTAGGGTAGTTATTAAACCTATCCCACTCTCTAGATACCCCTTAGCACGTAAAGGAATATTATTTGCGGGTCCAGCCATGGAGAAGAGTTTAGACACTAGGATAAAATAAGGAACACATACATTATAAAGAAATCACATTAGGATTCTCTTTTTAAGATGTTCCTTAAAACACTAGTGCTTAGGAAATCTATTGGAGGCAGAAGCAGTCAAGGGTAGCCTAGGGTTAGGGTTAGGCTTAGGGTTAGGGTTAGGGTACGGCTTAGGGTAGGGGTTCGGGGAGGTGCTCGGGTACGGCGTAGGGTATGGGTTAGGGTTAGGGTTAGGGTTCGTGTTAGGGTTAGGGCTCGGTTTAGGGTACGGGTTAGGATTAGGGTACGTTTTAGGGTTAGGGTAGGGGTTAGGGTTAGGGTACGCGTTAGGGTTAGGGTAGTTATTAAACCTATCCCACTCTCTAGATACCCCTTAGCACGTAAAGGAATATTATTTGGGGGTCCAGCCACGGAGAAGAGTTTAGACACTAGGATAAGATAAGGAACACACCCATTATAAAGAAATCACATTAGGATTCTCTTTTTAAGCTGTTCCTTCAAACACTAGTGCTTAGGAAATCTATTGGAGGCAGAAGCTGTCAAGGGTAGCCTAGGGTTAGGGTTAGGCTTAGGGTTAGGGTTAGGGTACGGCTTAGGGTACGGTTCGGGGAGGGGTTCGGGTACGGCGTAGGGTATGGGTTAGGGTTAGTGTTAGGGTTAGTGTTAGGGTTAGGGCTCGGTTTAGGGTACGGGTTAGGATTAGGGTACGTGTTAGGGTTAGGGTAGGGGTTAGGGTTAGGGTACGCGTTAGGGTTAGGGTAGTTATTAAACCTATCCCACTCTCTAGATACCCCTTAGCACGTAAAGGAATATTATTTGGGGGTCCAGCCATGGAGAAGAGTTAAGACACTAGGATAAGATAAGGAACACACCCATTATAAAGAAATCACATTAGGAATCTCTTTTTAAGCTGTTCCTTCAAACACTAGTGCTTAGGAAATCTATTGGAGGCAGAAGCAGTCAAGGGTAGCCTAGGGTTAGGGTTAGGCTTAGGGTTAGGGTTAGGGTACGGCTTAGGGTACGGTTTCGGGGAGGGGTTCGGGTACGGCGTAGGGTATGGGTTAGGGTTAGGGTTAGGGCTCGGTTTAGGGTACGGGTTAGGATTAGGATACGTGTTAGGGTTAGGGTACGGTTTAGGGTTAGGGTACGCGTTAGGGTTAGGGTAGTTATTAAACCTATCCCACTCTCTAGATACCCCTTAGCACGTAAAGGAATATTATTTGGGAGTCCAGCCATGGAGAAGAGTTTAGACACTAGGATAAGATAAGGAACACACCCATTATAAAGAAATCACATTAGGATTCTCTTTTTAAGCTGTTCCTTCAAACACTAGTGCTTAGGAAATCTATTGGAGGCAGAAGCAGTCAAGGGTAGCCTAGGGTTAGGGTTAGGCTTAGGGTTAGGGTTAGGGTACGGCTTAGGGTACGGTTCGGGGAGGGGTTCGGGTACGGCGTAGGGTATGGGTTAGGGTTAGGGTTAGTGTTAGGGTTAGGGCTCGGTTTAGGGTACGGGTTAGGATTAGGGTACGTGTTAGGGTTAGGGTAGGGGTTAGGGTTAGGGTACGCGTTAGGGTTAGGGTAGTTATTAAACCTATCCCACTCTCTAGATACCCCTTAGCACGTAAAGGAATATTATTTGGGGGTCCAGCCATGGAGAAGAGTTTAGACACTAGGATAAGATAAGGAACACACCCATTATAAAGAAATCACATTAGGATTCTCTTTTTAAGCTGTTCCTTCAAACACTAGTGCTTAGGAAATCTATTGGAGGCAGAAGCAGTCAAGGGTAGCCTAGGGTTAGGGTTAGGCTTAGGGTACGGCTTAGGGTACGGGTTCGGGGAGGGGTTCGGGTACGGCGTAGGGTATGGGTTAGGGTTAGGGTTAGTGTTAGGGTTAGGGCTCGGTTTAGGGTACAGGTTAGGATTAGGGTACGTGTTAGGGTTAGGGTAGGGGTTAGGGTTAGGGTACGCGTTAGGGTTAGGGTAGTTATTAAACCTATCCCACTCTCTAGATACCCCTTAGCACGTAAAGGAATATTATTTGCGGGTCCAGCCATGGAGAAGAGTTTAGACACTAGGATAAAATAAGGAACACATACATTATAAAGAAATCACATTAGGATTCTCTTTTTAAGCTGTTCCTTCAAACACTAGTGCTTAGGAAATCTATTGGAGGCAGAAGCAGTCAAGGGTAGCCTAGGGTTAGGGTTACGCTTAGGGTTAGGGTTAGGGTACGGCTTAGGGTACGGTTTCGGGGAGGGGTTCGGGTACGGCGTAGGGTATGGGTTAGGGTTAGGGTTAGGGCTCGGTTTAGGGTACGGGTTAGGATTAGGATACGTGTTAGGGTTAGGGTACGGTTTAGGGTTAGGGTACGCGTTAGGGTTAGGGTAGTTATTAAACCTATCCCACTCTCTAGATACCCCTTAGCACGTAAAGGAATATTATTTGGGGGTCCAGCCATGGAGAAGAGTTTAGACACTAGGGTAAGATAAGGAACACACCCATTATAAAGAAATCACATTAGGATTCTCTTTTTAAGCTGTTCCTTCAAACACTAGTGCTTAGGAAATCTATTGGAGGCAGAAGCAGTCAAGGGTAGCCTAGGGTTAGGGTTAGGCTTAGGGTTAGGCATAGGGTACGGCTTAGGGTACGGGTTCGGGGAGGGGTTCGGGTACGGCGTAGGGTATGGGTTAGGGTTAGGGTTAGGGTTAGTGTTAGGGTTAGGGCTCGGTTTAGGGTACGGGTTAGGATTAGGGTACGTGTTAGGGTTAGGGTAGGGGTTAGGGTTAGGGTACGCGTTAGGGTTAGGGTAGTTATTAAACCTATCCCACTCTCTAGATACCCCTTAGCACGTAAAGGAATATTATTTGGGGGTCCAGCCATGGAGAAGAGTTTAGACACTAGGATAAGATAAGGAACACACCCATTATAAAGAAATCACATTAGGATTCTCTTTTTAAGCTGTTCCTTCAAACACTAGTGCTTAGGAAATCTATTGGAGGCAGAAGCAGTCAAGGGTAGCCTAGGGTTAGGGTTAGGCTTAGGGTTAGGCTTAGGGTACGGCTTAGGGTACGGGTTCGGGGAGGGGTTCGGGTACGGCGTAGGGTATGGGTTAGGGTTAGGGTTAGGGTTAGTGTTAGGGTTAGGGCTCGGTTTAGAGTACGGGTTAGGATTAGGGTACGTTTTAGGGTTAGGGTAGGGGTTAGGGTTAGGGTACGCGTTAGGGTTAGGGTAGTTATTAAACCTATCCCACTCTCTAGATACCCCTTAGCACGTAAAGGAATATTATTTGGGAGTCCAGCCATGGAGAAGAGTTTAGACACTAGGATAAGATAAGGAACAAACCCATTATAAAGAAATCACATTAGGATTCTCTTTTTAAGCTGTTCCTTCAAACACTAGTGCTTAGGAAATCTATTGGAGGCAGAAGCAGTCAAGGGTAGCCTAGGGTTAGGGTTAGGCTTAGGGTTAGGGTTAGGGTACGGCTTAGGGTACGGTTCGGGGAGGGGTTCGGGTACGGCGTAGGGTAAGGGTTAGGGTTAGGGTTAGGGTTAGTGTTAGGGTTAGGGCTCGGTTTAGGGTACGGGTTAGGATTAGGGTACGTGTTAGGGTTAGGGTAGGGGTTAGGGTTAGGGTACGCGTTAGGGTTAGGGTAGTTATTAAACCTATCCCACTCTCTAGATACCCCTTAGCACGTAAAGGAATATTATTTGGGGTCCAGCCATGGAGAAGAGTTTAGACACTAGGATAAGATAAGGAACACACCCATTATAAAGAAATCACATTAGGATTCTCTTTTTAAGCTGTTCCTTCAAACACTAGTGCTTAGGAAATCTATTGGAGGCAGAAGCAGTCAAGGGTAGCCTAGGGTTAGGGTTAGGCTTAGGGTACGGCTTAGGGTACGGGTTCGGGGAGGGGTTCGGGTACGGCGTAGGGTATGGGTTAGGGTTAGGGTTAGTGTTAGGGTTAGGGCTCGGTTTAGGGTACGGGTTAGGATTAGGGTACGTGTTAGGGTTAGGGTAGGGGTTAGGGTTAGGGTACGCGTTAGGGTTAGGGTAGTTATTAAACCTATCCCACTCTCTAGATACCCCTTAGCACGTAAAGGAATATTATTTGGGGGTCCAGCCATGGAGAAGAGTTTAGACACTAGGATAAGATAAGGAACACACCCATTATAAAGAAATCACATTAGGATTCTCTTTTTAAGCTGTTCCTTCAAACACTAGTGCTTAGGAAATCTATTGGAGGCAGAAGCAGTCAAGGGTAGCCTAGGGTTAGGGTTAGGCTTAGGGTTAGGGTTAGGGTACGGCTTAGGGTACGGTTTCGGCGAGGGGTTCGGGTACGGCGTAGGGTATGGGTCAGGGTTAGGGTTAGGGTTAGTGTTAGGGTTAGGGCTCGGTTTAGGGTACGGGTTAGGATTAGGGTACGTGTTAGGGTTAGGGTAGGTGTTAGGGTTAGGGTACGCGTTAGGGTTAGGGTAGTTATTAAACCTATCCCACTCTCTAGATACCCCTTAGCACGTAAAGGAATATTATTTGGGGGTCCAGCCATGGAGAAGAGTTTAGACACCAGGATAAGATAAGGAACACACCCATTATAAAGAAATCACATTAGGATTCTCTTTTTAAGCTGTTCCTTCAAACACTAGTGCTTAGGAAATCTATTGGAGGCAGAAGCAGTCAAGGGTAGCCTAGGGTTAGGGTTAGGCTTAGGGTTAGGGTTAGGGTACGGCTTAGGGTACGGTTCGGGGAGGGGTTCGGGTACGGCGTAGGGTATGGGTTAGGGTTAGGGTTAGGGTTAGTGTTAGGGTTAGGGCTCGGTTTAGGGTACGGGTTAGGATTAGGGTACGTGTTAGGGTTAGGGTAGGGGTTAGGGTTAGGGTACGCGTTAGGGTTAGGGTAGTTATTAAACCTATCCCACTCTCTAGATACCCCTTAGCACGTAAAGGAATATTATTTGGGGGTCCAGCCACGGAGAAGAGTTTAGACACTAGGATAAGATAAGGAACACACCCATTATAAAGAAATCACATTAGGATTCTCTTTTTAAGCTGTTCCTTCAAACACTAGTGCTTAGGAAATCTATTGGAGGCAGAAGCAGTCAAGGGTAGCCTACGGTTAGGGTTAGGCTTAGGGTTAGGCTTAGGGTACGGCTTAGGGTACGGGTTCGGGGAGGGGTTCGGGTACGGCGTAGGGTATGCGTTAGGGTTAGGGTTAGTGTTAGGGTTAGGGCTCGGTTTAGGGTACGGGTTAGGATTAGGGTACGTGTTAGGGTTAGGGTAGGGGTTAGGGTTAGGGTACGCGTTAGGGTTAGGGTAGTTATTAAACCTATCCCACTCTCTAGATACCCCTTAGCACGTAAAGGAATATTATTTGCGGGTCCAGCCATGGAGAAGAGTTTAGACACTAGGATAAAATAAGGAACACATACATTATAAAGAAATCACATTAGGATTCTCTTTTTAAGATGTTCCTTAAAACACTAGTGCTTAGGAAATCTATTGGAGGCAGAAGCAGTCAAGGGTAGCCTAGGGTTAGGGTTAGGCTTAGGGTTAGGGTTAGGGTACGGCTTAGGGTAGGGGTTCGGGGAGGTGCTCGGGTACGGCGTAGGGTATGGGTTAGGGTTAGGGTTAGGGTTAGTGTTAGGGTTAGGGCTCGGTTTAGGGTACGGGTTAGGATTAGGGTACGTGTTAGGGTTAGGGTAGGGGTTAGGGTTAGGGTACGCGTTAGGGTTAGGGTAGTTATTAAACCTATCCCACTCTCTAGATACCCCTTAGCACGTAAAGGAATATTATTTGGGGGTCCAGCCACGGAGAAGAGTTTAGACACTAGGATAAGATAAGGAACACACCCATTATAAAGAAATCACATTAGGATTCTCTTTTTAAGCTGTTCCTTCAAACACTAGTGCTTAGGAAATCTATTGGAGGCAGAAGCAGTCAAGGGTAGCCTAGGGTTAGGGTTAGGCTTAGGGTACGGCTTAGGGTACGGGTTCGGGGAGGGGTTCGGGTACGGCGTAGGGTATGGGTTAGGGTTAGGGTTAGTGTTAGGGTTAGGGCTCGGTTTAGGGTACGGGTTAGGATTAGGGTACGTGTTAGGGTTAGGGTAGGGGTTAGGGTTAGGGTACGCGTTAGGGTTAGGGTAGTTATTAAACCTATCCCACTCTCTAGATACCCCTTAGCACGTAAAGGAATATTATTTGGGGGTCCAGCCATGGAGAAGAGTTTAGACACTAGGATAAGATAAGGAACACACCCATTATAAAGAAATCACATTAGGATTCTCTTTTTAAGCTGTTCCTTCAAACACTAGTGCTTAGGAAATCTATTGGAGGCAGAAGCAGTCAAGGGTAGCCTAGGGTTAGGGTTAGGCTTAGGGTTAGGCTTAGGGTACGGCTTAGGGTACGGGTTCGGGGAGGGGTTCGGGTATGGCGTAGGGTATGGGTTAGGGTTAGGGTTAGTGTTAGGGTTAGGGCTCGGTTTAGGGTACGGGTTAGGATTAGGGTACGTGTTAGGTTTAGGGTAGGGGTTAGGGTTAGGGTACGTGTTAGGGTTAGGGTAGTTATTAAACCTATCCCACTCTCTAGATACCCCTTAGCACGTAAAGGAATATTATTTGCGGGTCCAGCCATGGAGAAGAGTTTAGACACTAGGATAAAATAAGGAACACATACATTATAAAGAAATCACATTAGGATTCTCTTTTTAAGCTGTTCCTTCAAACACTAGTGCTTAGGAAATCTATTGGAGGCAGAAGCAGTCAAGGGTAGCCTAGGGTTAGGGTTACGCTTAGGGTTAGGGTTAGGGTACGGCTTAGGGTACGGTTTCGGGGAGGGGTTCGGGTACGGCGTAGGGTATGGGTTAGGGTTAGGGTTAGGGCTCGGTTTAGGGTACGGGTTAGGATTAGGATACGTGTTAGGGTTAGGGTACGGTTTAGGGTTAGGGTACGCGTTAGGGTTAGGGTAGTTATTAAACCTATCCCACTCTCTAGATACCCCTTAGCACGTAAAGGAATATTATTTGGGGGTCCAGCCATGGAGAAGAGTTTAGACACTAGGGTAAGATAAGGAACACACCCATTATAAAGAAATCACATTAGGATTCTCTTTTTAAGCTGTTCCTTCAAACACTAGTGCTTAGGAAATCTATTGGAGGCAGAAGCAGTCAAGGGTAGCCTAGGGTTAGGGTTAGGCTTAGGGTTAGGCATAGGGTACGGCTTAGGGTACGGGTTCGGGGAGGGGTTCGGGTACGGCGTAGGGTATGGGTTAGGGTTAGGGTTAGGGTTAGTGTTAGGGTTAGGGCTCGGTTTAGGGTACGGGTTAGGATTAGGGTACGTGTTAGGGTTAGGGTAGGGGTTAGGGTTAGGGTACGCGTTAGGGTTAGGGTAGTTATTAAACCTATCCCACTCTCTAGATACCCCTTAGCACGTAAAGGAATATTATTTGGGGGTCCAGCCATGGAGAAGAGTTTAGACACTAGGATAAGATAAGGAACACACCCATTATAAAGAAATCACATTAGGATTCTCTTTTTAAGCTGTTCCTTCAAACACTAGTGCTTAGGAAATCTATTGGAGGCAGAAGCAGTCAAGGGTAGCCTAGGGTTAGGGTTAGGCTTAGGGTTAGGCTTAGGGTACGGCTTAGGGTACGGGTTCGGGGAGGGGTTCGGGTACGGCGTAGGGTATGGGTTAGGGTTAGGGTTAGGGTTAGTGTTAGGGTTAGGGCTCGGTTTAGAGTACGGGTTAGGATTAGGGTACGTTTTAGGGTTAGGGTAGGGGTTAGGGTTAGGGTACGCGTTAGGGTTAGGGTAGTTATTAAACCTATCCCACTCTCTAGATACCCCTTAGCACGTAAAGGAATATTATTTGGGAGTCCAGCCATGGAGAAGAGTTTAGACACTAGGATAAGATAAGGAACAAACCCATTATAAAGAAATCACATTAGGATTCTCTTTTTAAGCTGTTCCTTCAAACACTAGTGCTTAGGAAATCTATTGGAGGCAGAAGCAGTCAAGGGTAGCCTAGGGTTAGGGTTAGGCTTAGGGTTAGGGTTAGGGTACGGCTTAGGGTACGGTTCGGGGAGGGGTTCGGGTACGGCGTAGGGTAAGGGTTAGGGTTAGGGTTAGGGTTAGTGTTAGGGTTAGGGCTCGGTTTAGGGTACGGGTTAGGATTAGGGTACGTGTTAGGGTTAGGGTAGGGGTTAGGGTTAGGGTACGCGTTAGGGTTAGGGTAGTTATTAAACCTATCCCACTCTCTAGATACCCCTTAGCACGTAAAGGAATATTATTTGGGGTCCAGCCATGGAGAAGAGTTTAGACACTAGGATAAGATAAGGAACACACCCATTATAAAGAAATCACATTAGGATTCTCTTTTTAAGCTGTTCCTTCAAACACTAGTGCTTAGGAAATCTATTGGAGGCAGAAGCAGTCAAGGGTAGCCTAGGGTTAGGGTTAGGCTTAGGGTACGGCTTAGGGTACGGGTTCGGGGAGGGGTTCGGGTACGGCGTAGGGTATGGGTTAGGGTTAGGGTTAGTGTTAGGGTTAGGGCTCGGTTTAGGGTACGGGTTAGGATTAGGGTACGTGTTAGGGTTAGGGTAGGGGTTAGGGTTAGGGTACGCGTTAGGGTTAGGGTAGTTATTAAACCTATCCCACTCTCTAGATACCCCTTAGCACGTAAAGGAATATTATTTGGGGGTCCAGCCATGGAGAAGAGTTTAGACACTAGGATAAGATAAGGAACACACCCATTATAAAGAAATCACATTAGGATTCTCTTTTTAAGCTGTTCCTTCAAACACTAGTGCTTAGGAAATCTATTGGAGGCAGAAGCAGTCAAGGGTAGCCTAGGGTTAGGGTTAGGCTTAGGGTTAGGGTTAGGGTACGGCTTAGGGTACGGTTTCGGCGAGGGGTTCGGGTACGGCGTAGGGTATGGGTCAGGGTTAGGGTTAGGGTTAGTGTTAGGGTTAGGGCTCGGTTTAGGGTACGGGTTAGGATTAGGGTACGTGTTAGGGTTAGGGTAGGTGTTAGGGTTAGGGTACGCGTTAGGGTTAGGGTAGTTATTAAACCTATCCCACTCTCTAGATACCCCTTAGCACGTAAAGGAATATTATTTGGGGGTCCAGCCATGGAGAAGAGTTTAGACACCAGGATAAGATAAGGAACACACCCATTATAAAGAAATCACATTAGGATTCTCTTTTTAAGCTGTTCCTTCAAACACTAGTGCTTAGGAAATCTATTGGAGGCAGAAGCAGTCAAGGGTAGCCTAGGGTTAGGGTTAGGCTTAGGGTTAGGGTTAGGGTACGGCTTAGGGTACGGTTCGGGGAGGGGTTCGGGTACGGCGTAGGGTATGGGTTAGGGTTAGGGTTAGGGTTAGTGTTAGGGTTAGGGCTCGGTTTAGGGTACGGGTTAGGATTAGGGTACGTGTTAGGGTTAGGGTAGGGGTTAGGGTTAGGGTACGCGTTAGGGTTAGGGTAGTTATTAAACCTATCCCACTCTCTAGATACCCCTTAGCACGTAAAGGAATATTATTTGGGGGTCCAGCCACGGAGAAGAGTTTAGACACTAGGATAAGATAAGGAACACACCCATTATAAAGAAATCACATTAGGATTCTCTTTTTAAGCTGTTCCTTCAAACACTAGTGCTTAGGAAATCTATTGGAGGCAGAAGCAGTCAAGGGTAGCCTACGGTTAGGGTTAGGCTTAGGGTTAGGCTTAGGGTACGGCTTAGGGTACGGGTTCGGGGAGGGGTTCGGGTACGGCGTAGGGTATGCGTTAGGGTTAGGGTTAGTGTTAGGGTTAGGGCTCGGTTTAGGGTACGGGTTAGGATTAGGGTACGTGTTAGGGTTAGGGTAGGGGTTAGGGTTAGGGTACGCGTTAGGGTTAGGGTAGTTATTAAACCTATCCCACTCTCTAGATACCCCTTAGCACGTAAAGGAATATTATTTGCGGGTCCAGCCATGGAGAAGAGTTTAGACACTAGGATAAAATAAGGAACACATACATTATAAAGAAATCACATTAGGATTCTCTTTTTAAGATGTTCCTTAAAACACTAGTGCTTAGGAAATCTATTGGAGGCAGAAGCAGTCAAGGGTAGCCTAGGGTTAGGGTTAGGCTTAGGGTTAGGGTTAGGGTACGGCTTAGGGTAGGGGTTCGGGGAGGTGCTCGGGTACGGCGTAGGGTATGGGTTAGGGTTAGGGTTAGGGTTAGTGTTAGGGTTAGGGCTCGGTTTAGGGTACGGGTTAGGATTAGGGTACGTGTTAGGGTTAGGGTAGGGGTTAGGGTTAGGGTACGCGTTAGGGTTAGGGTAGTTATTAAACCTATCCCACTCTCTAGATACCCCTTAGCACGTAAAGGAATATTATTTGGGGGTCCAGCCACGGAGAAGAGTTTAGACACTAGGATAAGATAAGGAACACACCCATTATAAAGAAATCACATTAGGATTCTCTTTTTAAGCTGTTCCTTCAAACACTAGTGCTTAGGAAATCTATTGGAGGCAGAAGCAGTCAAGGGTAGCCTAGGGTTAGGGTTAGGCTTAGGGTACGGCTTAGGGTACGGGTTCGGGGAGGGGTTCGGGTACGGCGTAGGGTATGGGTTAGGGTTAGGGTTAGTGTTAGGGTTAGGGCTCGGTTTAGGGTACGGGTTAGGATTAGGGTACGTGTTAGGGTTAGGGTAGGGGTTAGGGTTAGGGTACGCGTTAGGGTTAGGGTAGTTATTAAACCTATCCCACTCTCTAGATACCCCTTAGCACGTAAAGGAATATTATTTGGGGGTCCAGCCATGGAGAAGAGTTTAGACACTAGGATAAGATAAGGAACACACCCATTATAAAGAAATCACATTAGGATTCTCTTTTTAAGCTGTTCCTTCAAACACTAGTGCTTAGGAAATCTATTGGAGGCAGAAGCAGTCAAGGGTAGCCTAGGGTTAGGGTTAGGCTTAGGGTTAGGCTTAGGGTACGGCTTAGGGTACGGGTTCGGGGAGGGGTTCGGGTACGGCGTAGGGTATGGGTTAGGGTTAGGGTTAGTGTTAGGGTTAGGGCTCGGTTTAGGGTACGGGTTAGGATTAGGGTACGTGTTAGGTTTAGGGTAGGGGTTAGGGTTAGGGTACGTGTTAGGGTTAGGGTAGTTATTAAACCTATCCCACTCTCTAGATACCCCTTAGCACGTAAAGGAATATTATTTGCGGGTCCAGCCATGGAGAAGAGTTTAGACACTAGGATAAAATAAGGAACACATACATTATAAAGAAATCACATTAGGATTCTCTTTTTAAGCTGTTCCTTCAAACACTAGTGCTTAGGAAATCTATTGGAGGCAGAAGCAGTCAAGGGTAGCCTAGGGTTAGGGTTAGGCTTAGGGTTAGGGTTAGGGTACGGCTTAGGGTAGGGGTTCGGGGAGGTGCTCGGGTACGGCGTAGGGTATGGGTTAGGGTTAGGGTTAGGGTTCGTGTTAGAGTTAGGGCTCGGTTTAGGGTACGGGTTAGGATTAGGGTACGTTTTAGGGTTAGGGTAGGGGTTAGGGTTAGGGTACGCGTTAGGGTTAGGGTAGTTATTAAACCTATCCCACTCTCTAGATACCCCTTAGCACGTAAAGGAATATTATTTGGGGGTCCAGCCACGGAGAAGAGTTTAGACACTAGGATAAGATAAGGAACACACCCATTATAAAGAAATCACATTAGGATTCTCTTTTTAAGCTGTTCCTTCAAACACTAGTGCTTAGGAAATCTATTGGAGGCAGAAGCAGTCAAGGGTAGCCTAGGGTTAGGGTTAGGCTTAGGGTTAGGGTTAGGGTACGGCTTAGGGTACGGTTCGGGGAGGGGTTCGGGTACGGCGTAGGGTATGGGTTAGGGTTAGTGTTAGGGTTAGTGTTAGGGTTAGGGCTCGGTTTAGGGTACGGGTTAGGATTAGGGTACGTGTTAGGGTTAGGGTAGGGGTTAGGGTTAGGGTACGCGTTAGGGTTAGGGTAGTTATTAAACCTATCCCACTCTCTAGATACCCCTTAGCACGTAAAGGAATATTATTTGGGGGTCCAGCCATGGAGAAGAGTTAAGACACTAGGATAAGATAAGGAACACACCCATTATAAAGAAATCACATTAGGATTCTCTTTTTAAGCTGTTCCTTCAAACACTAGTGCTTAGGAAATCTATTGGAGGCAGAAGCAGTCAAGGGTAGCCTAGGGTTAGGGTTAGGCTTAGGGTTAGGGTTAGGGTACGGCTTAGGGTACGGTTTCGGGGAGGGGTTCGGGTACGGCGTAGGGTATGGGTTAGGGTTAGGGTTAGGGCTCGGTTTAGGGTACGGGTTAGGATTAGGATACGTGTTAGGGTTAGGGTACGGTTTAGGGTTAGGGTACGCGTTAGGGTTAGGGTAGTTATTAAACCTATCCCACTCTCTAGATACCCCTTAGCACGTAAAGGAATATTATTTGGGAGTCCAGCCATGGAGAAGAGTTTAGACACTAGGATAAGATAAGGAACACACCCATTATAAAGAAATCACATTAGGATTCTCTTTTTAAGCTGTTCCTTCAAACACTAGTGCTTAGGAAATCTATTGGAGGCAGAAGCAGTCAAGGGTAGCCTAGGGTTAGGGTTAGGCTTAGGGTTAGGGTTAGGGTACGGCTTAGGGTACGGTTCGGGGAGGGGTTCGGGTACGGCGTAGGGTATGGGTTAGGGTTAGGGTTAGTGTTAGGGTTAGGGCTCGGTTTAGGGTACGGGTTAGGATTAGGGTACGTGTTAGGGTTAGGGTAGGGGTTAGGGTTAGGGTACGCGTTAGGGTTAGGGTAGTTATTAAACCTATCCCACTCTCTAGATACCCCTTAGCACGTAAAGGAATATTATTTGGGGGTCCAGCCATGGAGAAGAGTTTAGACACTAGGATAAGATAAGGAACACACCCATTATAAAGAAATCACATTAGGATTCTCTTTTTAAGCTGTTCCTTCAAACACTAGTGCTTAGGAAATCTATTGGAGGCAGAAGCAGTCAAGGGTAGCCTAGGGTTAGGGTTAGGCTTAGGGTACGGCTTAGGGTACGGGTTCGGGGAGGGGTTCGGGTACGGCGTAGGGTATGGGTTAGGGTTAGGGTTAGTGTTAGGGTTAGGGCTCGGTTTAGGGTACGGGTTAGGATTAGGGTACGTGTTAGGGTTAGGGTAGGGGTTAGGGTTAGGGTACGCGTTAGGGTTAGGGTAGTTATTAAACCTATCCCACTCTCTAGATACCCCTTAGCACGTAAAGGAATATTATTTGCGGGTCCAGCCATGGAGAAGAGTTTAGACACTAGGATAAAATAAGGAACACATACATTATAAAGAAATCACATTAGGATTCTCTTTTTAAGATGTTCCTTAAAACACTAGTGCTTAGGAAATCTATTGGAGGCAGAAGCAGTCAAGGGTAGCCTAGGGTTAGGGTTACGCTTAGGGTTAGGGTTAGGGTACGGCTTAGGGTACGGTTTCGGGGAGGGGTTCGGGTACGGCGTAGGGTATGGGTTAGGGTTAGGGTTAGGGCTCGGTTTAGGGTACGGGTTAGGATTAGGATACGTGTTAGGGTTAGGGTACGGTTTAGGGTTAGGGTACGCGTTAGGGTTAGGGTAGTTATTAAACCTATCCCACTCTCTAGATACCCCTTAGCACGTAAAGGAATATTATTTGGGGGTCCAGCCATGGAGAAGAGTTTAGACACTAGGATAAGATAAGGAACACACCCATTATAAAGAAATCACATTAGGATTCTCTTTTTAAGCTGTTCCTTCAAACACTAGTGCTTAGGAAATCTATTGGAGGCAGAAGCAGTCAAGGGTAGCCTAGGGTTAGGGTTAGGCTTATGGTTAGGCATAGGGTACGGCTTAGGGTACGGGTTCGGGGAGGGGTTCGGGTACGGCGTAGGGTATGGGTTAGGGTTAGGGTTAGGGTTAGTGTTAGGGTTAGGGCTCGGTTTAGGGTACGGGTTAGGATTAGGGTACGTGTTAGGGTTAGGGTAGGGGTTAGGGTTAGGGTACGCGTTAGGGTTAGGGTAGTTATTAAACCTATCCCACTCTCTAGATACCCCTTAGCACGTAAAGGAATATTATTTGGGGGTCCAGCCATGGAGAAGAGTTTAGACACTAGGATAAGATAAGGAACACACCCATTATAAAGAAATCACATTAGGATTCTCTTTTTAAGCTGTTCCTTCAAACACTAGTGCTTAGGAAATCTATTGGAGGCAGAAGCAGTCAAGGGTAGCCTAGGGTTAGGGTTAGGCTTAGGGTTAGGCTTAGGGTACGGCTTAGGGTACGGGTTCGGGGAGGGGTTCGGGTACGGCGTAGGGTATGGGTTAGGGTTAGGGTTAGGGTTAGTGTTAGGGTTAGGGCTCGGTTTAGAGTACGGGTTAGGATTAGGGTACGTTTTAGGGTTAGGGTAGGGGTTAGGGTTAGGGTACGCGTTAGGGTTAGGGTAGTTATTAAACCTATCCCACTCTCTAGATACCCCTTAGCACGTAAAGGAATATTATTTGGGAGTCCAGCCATGGAGAAGAGTTTAGACAATAGGATAAGATAAGGAACAAACCCATTATAAAGAAATCACATTAGGATTCTCTTTTTAAGCTGTTCCTTCAAACACTAGTGCTTAGGAAATCTATTGGAGGCAGAAGCAGTCAAGGGTAGCCTAGGGTTAGGGTTAGGCTTAGGGTTAGGGTTAGGGTACGGCTTAGGGTACGGTTCGGGGAGGGGTTCGGGTACGGCGTAGGGTAAGGGTTAGGGTTAGGGTTAGGGTTAGTGTTAGGGTTAGGGCTCGGTTTAGGGTACGGGTTAGGATTAGGGTACGTGTTAGGGTTAGGGTAGGGGTTAGGGTTAGGGTACGCGTTAGGGTTATGGTAGTTATTAAACCTATCCCACTCTCTAGATACCCCTTAGCACGTAAAGGAATATTATTTGGGGTCCAGCCATGGAGAAGAGTTTAGACACTAGGATAAGATAAGGAACACACCCATTATAAAGAAATCACATTAGGATTCTCTTTTTAAGCTGTTCCTTCAAACACTAGTGCTTAGGAAATCTATTGGAGGCAGAAGCAGTCAAGGGTAGCCTAGGGTTAGGGTTAGGCTTAGGGTACGGCTTAGGGTACGGGTTCGGGGAGGGGTTCGGGTACGGCGTAGGGTATGGGTTAGGGTTAGGGTTAGTGTTAGGGTTAGGGCTCGGTTTAGGGTACGGGTTAGGATTAGGGTACGTGTTAGGGTTAGGGTAGGGGTTAGGGTTAGGGTACGCGTTAGGGTTAGGGTAGTTATTAAACCTATCCCACTCTCTAGATACCCCTTAGCACGTAAAGGAATATTATTTGGGGGTCCAGCCATGGAGAAGAGTTTAGACACTAGGATAAGATAAGGAACACACCCATTATAAAGAAATCACATTAGGATTCTCTTTTTAAGCTGTTCCTTCAAACACTAGTGCTTAGGAAATCTATTGGAGGCAGAAGCAGTCAAGGGTAGCCTAGGGTTAGGGTTAGGCTTAGGGTTAGGCTTAGGGTACGGCTTAGGGTACGGGTTCGGGGAGGGGTTCGGGTACGGCGTAGGGTATGGGTTAGGGTTAGGGTTAGTGTTAGGGTTAGGGCTCGGTTTAGGGTACGGGTTAGGATTAGGGTACGTGTTAGGGTTAGGGTAGGGGTTAGGGTTAGGGTACGTGTTAGGGTTAGGGTAGTTATTAAACCTATCCCACTCTCTAGATACCCCTTAGCACGTAAAGGAATATTATTTGCGGGTCCAGCCATGGAGAAGAGTTTAGACACTAGGATAAAATAAGGAACACATACATTATAAAGAAATCACATTAGGATTCTCTTTTTAAGATGTTCCTTAAAACACTAGTGCTTAGGAAATCTATTGGAGGCAGAAGCAGTCAAGGGTAGCCTAGGGTTAGGGTTAGGCTTAGGGTTAGGGTTAGGGTACGGCTTAGGGTAGGGGTTCGGGGAGGTGCTCGGGTACGGCGTAGGGTATGGGTTAGGGTTAGGGTTAGGGTTCGTGTTAGGGTTAGGGCTCGGTTTAGGGTACGGGTTAGGATTAGGGTACGTTTTAGGGTTAGGGTAGGGGTTAGGGTTAGGGTACGCGTTAGGGTTAGGGTAGTTATTAAACCTATCCCACTCTCTAGATACCCCTTAGCACGTAAAGGAATATTATTTGGGGGTCCAGCCACGGAGAAGAGTTTAGACACTAGGATAAGATAAGGAACACACCCATTATAAAGAAATCACATTAGGATTCTCTTTTTAAGCTGTTCCTTCAAACACTAGTGCTTAGGAAATCTATTGGAGGCAGAAGCAGTCAAGGGTAGCCTAGGGTTAGGGTTAGGCTTAGGGTTAGGGTTAGGGTACGGCTTAGGGTACGGTTCGGGGAGGGGTTCGGGTACGGCGTAGGGTATGGGTTAGGGTTAGGGTTAGTGTTAGGGTTAGGGCTCGGTTTAGGGTACGGGTTAGGATTAGGGTACGTGTTAGGGTTAGGGTAGGGGTTAGGGTTAGGGTACGCGTTAGGGTTAGGGTAGTTATTAAACCTATCCCACTCTCTAGATACCCCTTAGCACGTAAAGGAATATTATTTGGGGGTCCAGCCATGGAGAAGAGTTTAGACACTAGGATAAGATAAGGAACACACCCATTATAAAGAAATCACATTAGGATTCTCTTTTTAAGCTGTTCCTTCAAACACTAGTGCTTAGGAAATCTATTGGAGGCAGAAGCAGTCAAGGGTAGCCTAGGGTTAGGGTTAGGCTTAGGGTACGGCTTAGGGTACGGGTTCGGGGAGGGGTTCGGGTACGGCGTAGGGTATGGGTTAGGGTTAGGGTTAGTGTTAGGGTTAGGGCTCGGTTTAGGGTACGGGTTAGGATTAGGGTACGTGTTAGGGTTAGGGTAGGGGTTAGGGTTAGGGTACGCGTTAGGGTTAGGGTAGTTATTAAACCTATCCCACTCTCTAGATACCCCTTAGCACGTAAAGGAATATTATTTGCGGGTCCAGCCATGGAGAAGAGTTTAGACACTAGGATAAAATAAGGAACACATACATTATAAAGAAATCACATTAGGATTCTCTTTTTAAGATGTTCCTTAAAACACTAGTGCTTAGGAAATCTATTGGAGGCAGAAGCAGTCAAGGGTAGCCTAGGGTTAGGGTTACGCTTAGGGTTAGGGTTAGGGTACGGCTTAGGGTACGGTTTCGGGGAGGGGTTCGGGTACGGCGTAGGGTATGGGTTAGGGTTAGGGTTAGGGCTCGGTTTAGGGTACGGGTTAGGATTAGGATACGTGTTAGGGTTAGGGTACGGTTTAGGGTTAGGGTACGCGTTAGGGTTAGGGTAGTTATTAAACCTATCCCACTCTCTAGATACCCCTTAGCACGTAAAGGAATATTATTTGGGGGTCCAGCCATGGAGAAGAGTTTAGACACTAGGATAAGATAAGGAACACACCCATTATAAAGAAATCACATTAGGATTCTCTTTTTAAGCTGTTCCTTCAAACACTAGTGCTTAGGAAATCTATTGGAGGCAGAAGCAGTCAAGGGTAGCCTAGGGTTAGGGTTAGGCTTAGGGTTAGGCATAGGGTACGGCTTAGGGTACGGGTTCGGGGAGGGGTTCGGGTACGGCGTAGGGTATGGGTTAGGGTTAGGGTTAGGGTTAGTGTTAGGGTTAGGGCTCGGTTTAGGGTACGGGTTAGGATTAGGGTACGTGTTAGGGTTAGGGTAGGGGTTAGGGTTAGGGTACGCGTTAGGGTTAGGGTAGTTATTAAACCTATCCCACTCTCTAGATACCCCTTAGCACGTAAAGGAATATTATTTGGGGGTCCAGCCATGGAGAAGAGTTTAGACACTAGGATAAGATAAGGAACACACCCATTATAAAGAAATCACATTAGGATTCTCTTTTTAAGCTGTTCCTTCAAACACTAGTGCTTAGGAAATCTATTGGAGGCAGAAGCAGTCAAGGGTAGCCTAGGGTTAGGGTTAGGCTTAGGGTTAGGCTTAGGGTACGGCTTAGGGTACGGGTTCGGGGAGGGGTTCGGGTACGGCGTAGGGTATGGGTTAGGGTTAGGGTTAGGGTTAGTGTTAGGGTTAGGGCTCGGTTTAGAGTACGGGTTAGGATTAGGGTACGTTTTAGGGTTAGGGTAGGGGTTAGGGTTAGGGTACGCGTTAGGGTTAGGGTAGTTATTAAACCTATCCCACTCTCTAGATACCCCTTAGCACGTAAAGGAATATTATTTGGGAGTCCAGCCATGGAGAAGAGTTTAGACACTAGGATAAGATAAGGAACAAACCCATTATAAAGAAATCACATTAGGATTCTCTTTTTAAGCTGTTCCTTCAAACACTAGTGCTTAGGAAATCTATTGGAGGCAGAAGCAGTCAAGGGTAGCCTAGGGTTAGGGTTAGGCTTAGGGTTAGGGTTAGGGTACGGCTTAGGGTACGGTTCGGGGAGGGGTTCGGGTACGGCGTAGGGTATGGGTTAGGGTTAGGGTTAGGGTTAGTGTTAGGGTTAGGGCTCGGTTTAGGGTACGGGTTAGGATTAGGGTACGTGTTAGGGTTAGGGTAGGGGTTAGGGTTAGGGTACGCGTTAGGGTTAGGGTAGTTATTAAACCTATCCCACTCTCTAGATACCCCTTAGCACGTAAAGGAATATTATTTGGGGTCCAGCCATGGAGAAGAGTTTAGACACTAGGATAAGATAAGGAACACACCCATTATAAAGAAATCACATTAGGATTCTCTTTTTAAGCTGTTCCTTCAAACACTAGTGCTTAGGAAATCTATTGGAGGCAGAAGCAGTCAAGGGTAGCCTAGGGTTAGGGTTAGGCTTAGGGTACGGCTTAGGGTACGGGTTCGGGGAGGGGTTCGGGTACGGCGTAGGGTATGGGTTAGGGTTAGGGTTAGTGTTAGGGTTAGGGCTCGGTTTAGGGTACGGGTTAGGATTAGGGTACGTGTTAGGGTTAGGGTAGGGGTTAGGGTTAGGGTACGCGTTAGGGTTAGGGTAGTTATTAAACCTATCCCACTCTCTAGATACCCCTTAGCACGTAAAGGAATATTATTTGGGGGTCCAGCCATGGAGAAGAGTTTAGACACTAGGATAAGATAAGGAACACACCCATTATAAAGAAATCACATTAGGATTCTCTTTTTAAGCTGTTCCTTCAAACACTAGTGCTTAGGAAATCTATTGGAGGCAGAAGCAGTCAAGGGTAGCCTAGGGTTAGGGTTAGGCTTAGGGTACGGCTTAGGGTACGGGTTCGGGGAGGGGTTCGGGTACGGCGTAGGGTATGGGTTAGGGTTAGGGTTAGTGTTAGGGTTAGGGCTCGGTTTAGGGTACGGGTTAGGATTAGGGTACGTGTTAGGGTTAGGGTAGGGGTTAGGGTTAGGGTACGCGTTAGGGTTAGGGTAGTTATTAAACCTATCCCACTCTCTAGATACCCCTTCGCACGTAAAGGAATATTATTTGCGGGTCCAGCCATGGAGAAGAGTTTAGACACTAGGATAAAATAAGGAACACATACATTATAAAGAAATCACATTAGGATTCTCTTTTTAAGCTGTTCCTTCAAACACTAGTGCTTAGGAAATCTATTGGAGGCAGAAGCAGTCAAGGGTAGCCTAGGGTTAGGGTTAGGCTTAGGGTTAGGGTTAGGGTACGGCTTAGGGTAGGGGTTCGGGGAGGTGTTCGGGTACGGCGTAGGGTATGGGTTAGGGTTAGGGTTAGGGTTCGTGTTAGGGTTAGGGCTCGGTTTAGGGTACGGGTTAGGATTAGGGTACGTGTTAGGGTTAGGGTAGGTGTTAGGGTTAGGGTACGCGTTAGGGTTAGGGTAGTTATTAAACCTATCCCACTCTCTAGATACCCCTTAGCACGTAAAGGAATATTATTTGGGGGTCCAGCCATGGAGAAGAGTTTAGACACTAGGATAAGATAAGGAACACACCCATTATAAAGAAATCACATTAGGATTCTCTTTTTAAGCTGTTCCTTCAAACACTAGTGCTTAGGAAATCTATTGGAGGCAGAAGCAGTCAAGGGTAGCCTAGGGTTAGGGTTAGGCTTAGGGTTAGGCTTAGGGTACGGCTTAGGGTACGGGTTCGGGGAGGGGTTCGGGTACGGCGTAGGGTATGCGTTAGGGTTAGGGTTAGTGTTAGGGTTAAGGCTCGGTTTAGGGTACGGGTTAGGATTAGGGTACGTGTTAGGGTTAGGGTAGGGGTTAGGGTTAGGGTACGCGTTAGGGTTAGGGTAGATATTAAACCTATCCCACTCTCTAGATACCCCTTAGCACGTAAAGGAATATTATTTGCGGGTCCAGCCATGGAGAAGAGTTTAGACACTAGGATAAAATAAGGAACACATACATTATAAAGAAATCACATTAGGATTCTCTTTTTAAGATGTTCCTTAAAACACTAGTGCTTAGGAAATCTATTGGAGGCAGAAGCAGTCAAGGGTAGCCTAGGGTTAGGGTTAGGCTTAGGGTTAGGGTTAGGGTACGGCTTAGGGTAGGGGTTCGGGGAGGTGCTCGGGTACGGCGTAGGGTATGGGTTAGGGTTAGGGTTAGGGTTCGTGTTAGGGTTAGGGCTCGGTTTAGGGTACGGGTTAGGATTAGGGTACGTTTTAGGGTTAGGGTAGGGGTTAGGGTTAGGGTACGCGTTAGGGTTAGGGTAGTTATTAAACCTATCCCACTCTCTAGATACCCCTTAGCACGTAAAGGAATATTATTTGGGGGTCCAGCCATGGAGAAGAGTTTAGACACTAGGATAAGATAAGGAACACACCCATTATAAAGAAATCACATTAGGATTCTCT
Organism: Balaenoptera ricei; assembly: GCF_028023285.1. Taxonomy (NCBI): domain Eukaryota; kingdom Metazoa; phylum Chordata; class Mammalia; order Artiodactyla; family Balaenopteridae; genus Balaenoptera; species Balaenoptera ricei. The sequence continues at coordinate 201,127 of NW_026777521.1, forward strand.
TTTTAAGCTGTTCCTTCAAACACTAGTGCTTAGGAAATCTATTGGAGGCAGAAGCAGTCAAGGGTAGCCTAGGGTTAGGGTTAGGCTTAGGGTTAGGGTTAGGGTACGGCTTAGGGTACGGTTTCGGGGAGGGGTTCGGGTACGGCGTAGGGTATGGGTTAGGGTTAGGGTTAGGGCTCGGTTTAGGGTACGGGTTAGGATTAGGGTACGTGTTAGGGTTAGGGTACGGTTTAGGGTTAGGGTACGCGTTAGGGTTAGGGTAGTTATTAAACCTATCCCACTCTCTAGATACCCCTTAGCACGTAAAGGAATATTATTTGGGGGTCCAGCCATGGAGAAGAGTTTAGACACTAGGATAAGATAAGGAACACACCCATTATAAAGAAATCACATTAGGATTCTCTTTTTAAGCTGTTCCTTCAAACACTAGTGCTTAGGAAATCTATTGGAGGCAGAAGCAGTCAAGGGTAGCCTAGGGTTAGGGTTAGGCTTAGGGTTAGGGTTAGGGTACGGCTTAGGGTACGGTTCGGGGAGGGGTTCGGGTACGGCGTAGGGTATGGGTTAGGGTTAGGGTTAGGGTTAGTGTTAGGGTTAGGGCTCGGTTTAGGGTACGGGTTAGGATTAGGGTACGTGTTAGGGTTAGGGTAGGGGTTAGGGTTAGGGTACGCGTTAGGGTTAGGGTAGTTATTAAACCTATCCCACTCTCTAGATACCCCTTAGCACGTAAAGGAATATTATTTGGGGGTCCAGCCATGGAGAAGAGTTTAGACACTAGGATAAGATAAGGAACACACCCATTATAAAGAAATCACATTAGGATTCTCTTTTTAAGCTGTTCCTTCAAACACTAGTGCTTAGGAAATCTATTGGAGGCAGAAGCAGTCAAGGGTAGCCTAGGGTTAGGGTTAGGCTTAGGGTACGGCTTAGGGTACGGGTTCGGGGAGGGGTTCGGGTACGGCGTAGGGTATGGGTTAGGGTTAGGGTTAGTGTTAGGGTTAGGGTTAGGGCTCGGTTTAGGGTACGGGTTAGGATTAGGGTACGTGTTAGGGTTAGGGTAGGTGTTAGGGTTAGGGTACGCGTTAGGGTTAGGGTAGTTATTAAACCTATCCCACTCTCTAGATACCCCTTAGCACGTAAAGGAATATTATTTGGGGGTCCAGCCATGGAGAAGAGTTTAGACACTAGGATAAGATAAGGAACACACCCATTATAAAGAAATCACATTAGGATTCTCTTTTTAAGCTGTTCCTTCAAACACTAGTGCTTAGGAAATCTATTGGAGGCAGAAGCAGTCAAGGGTAGCCTAGGGTTAGGGTTAGGCTTAGGGTTAGGCTTAGGGTACGGCTTAGGGTACGGGTTCGGGGAGGGGTTCGGGTACGGCGTAGGGTATGGGTTAGGGTTAGGGTTAGTGTTAGGGTTAGGGCTCGGTTTAGGGTACGGGTTAGGATTAGGGTACGTGTTAGGGTTAGGGTAGGGGTTAGGGTTAGGGTACGCGTTAGGGTTAGGGTAGTTATTAAACCTATCCCACTCTCTAGATACCCCTTAGCACGTAAAGGAATATTATTTGCGGGTCCAGCCATGGAGAAGAGTTTAGACACTAGGATAAAATAAGGAACACATACATTATAAAGAAATCACATTAGGATTCTCTTTTTAAGCTGTTCCTTCAAACACTAGTGCTTAGGAAATCTATTGGAGGCAGAAGCACTCAAGGGTAGCCTAGGGTTAGGGTTAGGCTTAGGGTTAGGGTTAGGGTACGGCTTAGGGTACGGTTCGGGGAGGGGTTCGGGTACGGCGTAGGGTATGGGTTAGGGTTAGGGTTAGGGTTAGTGTTAGGGTTAGGGCTCGGTTTAGGGTACGGGTTAGGATTAGGGTACGTGTTAGGGTTAGGGTAGGGGTTAGGGTTAGGGTACGCGTTAGGGTTAGGGTAGTTATTAAACCTATCCCACTCTCTAGATACCCCTTAGCACGTAAAGGAATATTATTTGGGGGTCCAGCCATGGAGAAGAGTTTAGACACTAGGATAAGATAAGGAACACACCCATTATAAAGAAATCACATTAGGATTCTCTTTTTAAGCTGTTCCTTCAAACACTAGTGCTTAGGAAATCTATTGGAGGCAGAAGCAGTCAAGGGTAGCCTAGGGTTAGGGTTAGGCTTAGGGTACGGCTTAGGGTACGGGTTCGGGGAGGGGTTCGGGTACGGCGTAGGGTATGGGTTAGGGTTAGGGTTAGTGTTAGGGTTAGGGCTCGGTTTAGGGTACGGGTTAGGATTAGGGTACGTGTTAGGGTTAGGGTAGGGGTTAGGGTTAGGGTACGCGTTAGGGTTAGGGTAGTTATTAAACCTATCCCACTCTCTAGATACCCCTTAGCACGTAAAGGAATATTATTTGCGGGTCCAGCCATGGAGAAGAGTTTAGACACTAGGATAAAATAAGGAACACATACATTATAAAGAAATCACATTAGGATTCTCTTTTTAAGATGTTCCTTAAAACACTAGTGCTTAGGAATTCTATTGGAGGCAGAAGCAGTCAAGGGTAGCCTAGGGTTAGGGTTAGGCTTAGGGTTAGGGTTAGGGTACGGCTTAGGGTAGGGGTTCGGGGAGGTGTTCGGGTACGGCGTAGGGTATGGGTTAGGGTTAGGGTTAGGGTTCGTGTTAGGGTTAGGGCTCGGTTTAGGGTACGGGTTAGGATTAGGGTACGCGTTAGGGTTAGGGTAGTTATTAAACCTATCCCACTCTCTAGATACCCCTTAGCACGTAAAGGAATATTATTTGGGGGTACAGCCATGGAGAAGAGTTTAGACACTAGGATAAGATAAGGAACACACCCATTATAAAGAAATCACATTAGGATTCTTTTTTTAAGCTGTTCCTTCAAACACTAGTGCTTAGGAAATCTATTGGAGGCAGAAGCAGTCAAGGGTAGCCTAGGGTTAGGGTTAGGCTTAGGGTTAGGCTTAGGGTACGGCTTAGGGTACGGGTTCGGGGAGGGGTTCGGGTACGGCGTAGGGTATGCGTTAGGGTTAGGGTTAGTGTTAGGGTTAGGGCTCGGTTTAGGGTACGGGTTAGGATTAGGGTACGTGTTAGGGTTAGGGTAGGGGTTAGGGTTAGGGTACGCGTTAGGGTTAGGGTAGTTATTAAACCTATCCCACTCTCTAGATACCCCTTAGCACGTAAAGGAATATTATTTGCGGGTCCAGCCATGGAGAAGAGTTTAGACACTAGGATAAAATAAGGAACACATACATTATAAAGAAATCACATTAGGATTCTCTTTTTAAGATGTTCCTTAAAACACTAGTGCTTAGGAAATCTATTGGAGGCAGAAGCAGTCAAGGGTAGCCTAGGGTTAGGGTTAGGCTTAGGGTTAGGTTTAGGGTACGGCTTAGGGTAGGGGTTCGGGGAGGTGCTCGGGTACGGCGTGGGGTATGGGTTAGGGTTAGGGTTAGGGTTCGTGTTAGGGTTAGGGCTCGGTTTAGGGTACGGGTTAGGATTAGGGTACGTTTTAGGGTTAGGGTAGGGGTTAGGGTTAGGGTACGCCTTAGGGTTAGGGTAGTTATTAAACCTATCCCACTCTCTAGATACCCCTTAGCACGTAAAGGAATATTATTTGGGGGTCCAGCCACGGAGAAGAGTTTAGACACTAGGATAAGATAAGGAACACACCCATTATAAAGAAATCACATTAGGATTCTCTTTTTAAGCTGTTCCTTCAAACACTAGTGCTTAGGAAATCTATTGGAGGCAGAAGCAGTCAAGGGTAGCCTAGGGTTAGGGTTAGGCTTAGGGTTAGGCTTAGGGTACGGCTTAGGGTACGGGTTCGGGGAGGGGTTCGGGTACGGCGTAGGGTATGCGTTAGGGTTAGGGTTAGTGTTAGGGTTAAGGCTCGGTTTAGGGTACGGGTTAGGATTAGGGTACGTGTTAGGGTTAGGGTAGGGGTTAGGGTTAGGGTACGCGTTAGGGTTAGGGTAGATATTAAACCTATCCCACTCTCTAGATACCCCTTAGCACGTAAAGGAATATTATTTGCGGGTCCAGCCATGGAGAAGAGTTTAGACACTAGGATAAAATAAGGAACACATACATTATAAAGAAATCACATTAGGATTCTCTTTTTAAGATGTTCCTTAAAACACTAGTGCTTAGGAAATCTATTGGAGGCAGAAGCAGTCAAGGGTAGCCTAGGGTTAGGGTTAGGCTTAGGGTTAGGGTTAGGGTACGGCTTAGGGTAGGGGTTCGGGGAGGTGCTCGGGTACGGCGTAGGGTATGGGTTAGGGTTAGGGTTAGGGTTCGTGTTAGGGTTAGGGCTCGGTTTAGGGTACGGGTTAGGATTAGGGTACGTTTTAGGGTTAGGGTAGGGGTTAGGGTTAGGGTACGCGTTAGGGTTAGGGTAGTTATTAAACCTATCCCACTCTCTAGATACCCCTTAGCACGTAAAGGAATATTATTTGGGGGTCCAGCCATGGAGAAGAGTTTAGACACTAGGATAAGATAAGGAACACACCCATTATAAAGAAATCACATTAGGATTCTCTTTTTAAGCTGTTCCTTCAAACACTAGTGCTTAGGAAATCTATTGGAGGCAGAAGCAGTCAAGGGTAGCCTAGGGTTAGGGTTAGGCTTAGGGTTAGGGTTAGGGTACGGCTTAGGGTACGGTTTCGGGGAGGGGTTCGGGTACGGCGTAGGGTATGGGTTAGGGTTAGGGTTAGGGCTCGGTTTAGGGTACGGGTTAGGATTAGGATACGTGTTAGGGTTAGGGTACGGTTTAGGGTTAGGGTACGCGTTAGGGTTAGGGTAGTTATTAAACCTATCCCACTCTCTAGATACCCCTTAGCACGTAAAGGAATATTATTTGGGGGTCCAGCCATGGAGAAGAGTTTAGACACTAGGATAAGATAAGGAACACACCCATTATAAAGAAATCACATTAGGATTCTCTTTTTAAGCTGTTCCTTCAAACACTAGTGCTTAGGAAATCTATTGGAGGCAGAAGCAGTCAAGGGTAGCCTAGGGTTAGGGTTAGGCTTAGGGTTAGGGTTAGGGTACGGCTTAGGGTACGGTTCGGGGAGGGGTTCGGGTACGGCGTAGGGTATGGGTTAGGGTTAGGGTTAGGGTTAGTGTTAGGGTTAGGGCTCGGTTTAGGGTACGGGTTAGGATTAGGGTACGTGTTAGGGTTAGGGTAGGGGTTAGGGTTAGGGTACGCGTTAGGGTTAGGGTAGTTATTAAACCTATCCCACTCTCTAGATACCCCTTAGCACGTAAAGGAATATTATTTGGGGGTCCAGCCATGGAGAAGAGTTTAGACACTAGGATAAGATAAGGAACACACCCATTATAAAGAAATCACATTAGGATTCTCTTTTTAAGCTGTTCCTTCAAACACTAGTGCTTAGGAAATCTATTGGAGGCAGAAGCAGTCAAGGGTAGCCTAGGGTTAGGGTTAGGCTTAGGGTACGGCTTAGGGTACGGGTTCGGGGAGGGGTTCGGGTACGGCGTAGGGTATGGGTTAGGGTTAGGGTTAGTGTTAGGGTTAGGGTTAGGGCTCGGTTTAGGGTACGGGTTAGGATTAGGGTACGTGTTAGGGTTAGGGTAGGTGTTAGGGTTAGGGTACGCGTTAGGGTTAGGGTAGTTATTAAACCTATCCCACTCTCTAGATACCCCTTAGCACGTAAAGGAATATTATTTGGGGGTCCAGCCATGGAGAAGAGTTTAGACACTAGGATAAGATAAGGAACACACCCATTATAAAGAAATCACATTAGGATTCTCTTTTTAAGCTGTTCCTTCAAACACTAGTGCTTAGGAAATCTATTGGAGGCAGAAGCAGTCAAGGGTAGCCTAGGGTTAGGGTTAGGCTTAGGGTTAGGCTTAGGGTACGGCTTAGGGTACGGGTTCGGGGAGGGGTTCGGGTACGGCGTAGGGTATGGGTTAGGGTTAGGGTTAGTGTTAGGGTTAGGGCTCGGTTTAGGGTACGGGTTAGGATTAGGGTACGTGTTAGGGTTAGGGTAGGGGTTAGGGTTAGGGTACGCGTTAGGGTTAGGGTAGTTATTAAACCTATCCCACTCTCTAGATACCCCTTAGCACGTAAAGGAATATTATTTGCGGGTCCAGCCATGGAGAAGAGTTTAGACACTAGGATAAAATAAGGAACACATACATTATAAAGAAATCACATTAGGATTCTCTTTTTAAGCTGTTCCTTCAAACACTAGTGCTTAGGAAATCTATTGGAGGCAGAAGCACTCAAGGGTAGCCTAGGGTTAGGGTTAGGCTTAGGGTTAGGGTTAGGGTACGGCTTAGGGTACGGTTCGGGGAGGGGTTCGGGTACGGCGTAGGGTATGGGTTAGGGTTAGGGTTAGGGTTAGTGTTAGGGTTAGGGCTCGGTTTAGGGTACGGGTTAGGATTAGGGTACGTGTTAGGGTTAGGGTAGGGGTTAGGGTTAGGGTACGCGTTAGGGTTAGGGTAGTTATTAAACCTATCCCACTCTCTAGATACCCCTTAGCACGTAAAGGAATATTATTTGGGGGTCCAGCCATGGAGAAGAGTTTAGACACTAGGATAAGATAAGGAACACACCCATTATAAAGAAATCACATTAGGATTCTCTTTTTAAGCTGTTCCTTCAAACACTAGTGCTTAGGAAATCTATTGGAGGCAGAAGCAGTCAAGGGTAGCCTAGGGTTAGGGTTAGGCTTAGGGTACGGCTTAGGGTACGGGTTCGGGGAGGGGTTCGGGTACGGCGTAGGGTATGGGTTAGGGTTAGGGTTAGTGTTAGGGTTAGGGCTCGGTTTAGGGTACGGGTTAGGATTAGGGTACGTGTTAGGGTTAGGGTAGGGGTTAGGGTTAGGGTACGCGTTAGGGTTAGGGTAGTTATTAAACCTATCCCACTCTCTAGATACCCCTTAGCACGTAAAGGAATATTATTTGCGGGTCCAGCCATGGAGAAGAGTTTAGACACTAGGATAAAATAAGGAACACATACATTATAAAGAAATCACATTAGGATTCTCTTTTTAAGATGTTCCTTAAAACACTAGTGCTTAGGAATTCTATTGGAGGCAGAAGCAGTCAAGGGTAGCCTAGGGTTAGGGTTAGGCTTAGGGTTAGGGTTAGGGTACGGCTTAGGGTAGGGGTTCAGGAAGGTGTTCGGGTACGGCGTAGGGTATGGGTTAGGGTTAGGGTTAGGGTTCGTGTTAGGGTTAGGGCTCGGTTTAGGGTACGGGTTAGGATTAGGGTACGTGTTAGGGTTAGGGTAGGTGTTAGGGTTAGGGTACGCGTTAGGGTTAGGGTAGTTATTAAACCTATCCCACTCTCTAGATACCCCTTAGCACGTAAAGGAATATTATTTGGGGGTCCAGCCATGGAGAAGAGTTTAGACACTAGGATAAGATAAGGAACACACCCATTATAAAGAAATCACATTAGGATTCTTTTTTTAAGCTGTTCCTTCAAACACTAGTGCTTAGGAAATCTATTGGAGGCAGAAGCAGTCAAGGGTAGCCTAGGGTTAGGGTTAGGCTTAGGGTTAGGCTTAGGGTACGGCTTAGGGTACGGGTTCGGGGAGGGGTTCGGGTACGGCGTAGGGTATGCGTTAGGGTTAGGGTTAGTGTTAGGGTTAGGGCTCGGTTTAGGGTACGGGTTAGGATTAGGGTACGTGTTAGGGTTAGGGTAGGGGTTAGGGTTAGGGTACGCGTTAGGGTTAGGGTAGTTATTAAACCTATCCCACTCTCTAGATACCCCTTAGCACGTAAAGGAATATTATTTGCGGGTCCAGCCATGGAGAAGAGTTTAGACACTAGGATAAAATAAGGAACACATACATTATAAAGAAATCACATTAGGATTCTCTTTTTAAGATGTTCCTTGAAACACTAGTGCTTAGGAAATCTATTGGAGGCAGAAGCAGTCAAGGGTAGCCTAGGGTTAGGGTTAGGCTTAGGGTTAGGTTTAGGGTACGGCTTAGGGTAGGGGTTCGGGGAGGTGCTCGGGTACGGCGTGGGGTATGGGTTAGGGTTAGGGTTAGGGTTCGTGTTAGGGTTAGGGCTCGGTTTAGGGTACGGGTTAGGATTAGGGTACGTTTTAGGGTTAGGGTAGGGGTTAGGGTTAGGGTACGCCTTAGGGTTAGGGTAGTTATTAAACCTATCCCACTCTCTAGATACCCCTTAGCACGTAAAGGAATATTATTTGGGGGTCCAGCCACGGAGAAGAGTTTAGACACTAGGATAAGATAAGGAACACACCCATTATAAAGAAATCACATTAGAATTCTCTTTTTAAGCTGTTCCTTCAAACACTAGTGCTTAGGAAATCTATTGGAGGCAGAAGCAGTCAAGGGTAGCCTAGGGTTAGGGTTAGGCTTAGGGTTAGGGTTAGGGTACGGCTTAGGGTACGGTTCGGGGAGGGGTTCGGGTACGGCGTAGGGTATGGGTTAGGGTTAGTGTTAGGGTTAGTGTTAGGGTTAGGGCTCGGTTTAGGGTACGGGTTAGGATTAGGGTACGTGTTAGGGTTAGGGTAGGGGTTAGGGTTAGGGTACGCGTTAGGCTTAGGGTAGTTATTAAACCTATCCCACTCTCTAGATACCCCTTAGCACGTAAAGGAATATTATTTGGGGGTCCAGCCATGGAGAAGAGTTAAGACACTAGGATAAGATAAGGAACACACCCATTATAAAGAAATCACATTAGGATTCTCTTTTTAAGCTGTTCCTTCAAACACTAGTGCTTAGGAAATCTATTGGAGGCAGAAGCAGTCAAGGGTAGCCTAGGGTTAGGGTTAGGCTTAGGGTTAGGGTTAGGGTACGGCTTAGGGTACGGTTTCGGGGAGGGGTTCGGGTACGGCGTAGGGTATGGGTTAGGGTTAGGGTTAGGGCTCGGTTTAGGGTACGGGTTAGGATTAGGATACGTGTTAGGGTTAGGGTACGGTTTAGGGTTAGGGTACGCGTTAGGGTTAGGGTAGTTATTAAACCTATCCCACTCTCTAGATACCCCTTAGCACGTAAAGGAATATTATTTGGGAGTCCAGCCATGGAGAAGAGTTTAGACACTAGGATAAGATAAGGAACACACCCATTATAAAGAAATCACATTAGGATTCTCTTTTTAAGGTGTTCCTTCAAACACTAGTGCTTAGGAAATCTATTGGAGGCAGAAGCAGTCAAGGGTAGCCTAGGGTTAGGGTTAGGCTTAGGGTTAGGGTTAGGGTACGGCTTAGGGTACGGTTCGGGGAGGGGTTCGGGTACGGCGTAGGGTATGGGTTAGGGTTAGGGTTAGTGTTAGGGTTAGGGCTCGGTTTAGGGTACGGGTTAGGATTAGGGTACGTGTTAGGGTTAGGGTAGGGGTTAGGGTTAGGGTACGCGTTAGGGTTAGGGTAGTTATTAAACCTATCCCACTCTCTAGATACCCCTTAGCACGTAAAGGAATATTATTTGGGGGTCCAGCCATGGAGAAGAGTTTAGACACTAGGATAAGATAAGGAACACACCCATTATAAAGAAATCACATTAGGATTCTCTTTTTAAGCTGTTCCTTCAAACACTAGTGCTTAGGAAATCTATTGGAGGCAGAAGCAGTCAAGGGTAGCCTAGGGTTAGGGTTAGGCTTAGGGTACGGCTTAGGGTACGGGTTCGGGGAGGGGTTCGGGTACGGCGTAGGGTATGGGTTAGGGTTAGGGTTAGTGTTAGGGTTAGGGCTCGGTTTAGGGTACGGGTTAGGATTAGGGTACGTGTTAGGGTTAGGGTAGGGGTTAGGGTTAGGGTACGCGTTAGGGTTAGGGTAGTTATTAAACCTATCCCACTCTCTAGATACCCCTTAGCACGTAAAGGAATATTATTTGCGGGTCCAGCCATGGAGAAGAGTTTAGACACTAGGATAAAATAAGGAACACATACATTATAAAGAAATCACATTAGGATTCTCTTTTTAAGCTGTTCCTTCAAACACTAGTGCTTAGGAAATCTATTGGAGGCAGAAGCAGTCAAGGGTAGCCTAGGGTTAGGGTTACGCTTAGGGTTAGGGTTAGGGTACGGCTTAGGGTACGGTTTCGGGGAGGGGTTCGGGTACGGCGTAGGGTATGGGTTAGGGTTAGGGTTAGGGCTCGGTTTAGGGTACGGGTTAGGATTAGGATACGTGTTAGGGTTAGGGTACGGTTTAGGGTTAGGGTACGCGTTAGGGTTAGGGTAGTTATTAAACCTATCCCACTCTCTAGATACCCCTTAGCACGTAAAGGAATATTATTTGGGGGTCCAGCCATGGAGAAGAGTTTAGACACTAGGATAAGATAAGGAACACACCCATTATAAAGAAATCACATTAGGATTCTCTTTTTAAGCTGTTCCTTCAAACACTAGTGCTTAGGAAATCTATTGGAGGCAGAAGCAGTCAAGGGTAGCCTAGGGTTAGGGTTAGGCTTAGGGTTAGGCATAGGGTACGGCTTAGGGTACGGGTTCGGGGAGGGGTTCGGGTACGGAGTAGGGTATGGGTTAGGGTTAGGGTTAGGGTTAGTGTTAGGGTTAGGGCTCGGTTTAGGGTACGGGTTAGGATTAGGGTACGTGTTAGGGTTAGGGTAGGGGTTAGGGTTAGGGTACGCGTTAGGGTTAGGGTAGTTATTAAACCTATCCCACTCTCTAGATACCCCTTAGCACGTAAAGGAATATTATTTGGGGGTCCAGCCATGGAGAAGAGTTTAGACACTAGGATAAGATAAGGAACACACCCATTATAAAGAAATCACATTAGGATTCTCTTTTTAAGCTGTTCCTTCAAACACTAGTGCTTAGGAAATCTATTGGAGGCAGAAGCAGTCAAGGGTAGCCTAGGGTTAGGGTTAGGCTTAGGGTTAGGCTTAGGGTACGGCTTAGGGTAGGGGTTCGGGGAGGTGCTCGGGTACGGCGTAGGGTATGGGTTAGGGTTAGGGTTAGGGTTCGTGTTAGGGTTAGGGCTCGGTTTAGGGTACGGGTTAGGATTAGGGTACGTTTTAGGGTTAGGGTAGGGGTTAGGGTTAGGGTACGCGTTAGGGTTAGGGTAGTTATTAAACCTATCCCACTCTCTAGATACCCCTTAGCACGTAAAGGAATATTATTTGGGGGTCCAGCCACGGAGAAGAGTTTAGACACTAGGATAAGATAAGGAACACACCCATTATAAAGAAATCACATTAGAATTCTCTTTTTAAGCTGTTCCTTCAAACACTAGTGCTTAGGAAATCTATTGGAGGCAGAAGCAGTCAAGGGTAGCCTAGGGTTAGGGTTAGGCTTAGGGTTAGGGTTAGGGTACGGCTTAGGGTACGGTTCGGGGAGGGGTTCGGGTACGGCGTAGGGTATGGGTTAGGGTTAGTGTTAGGGTTAGTGTTAGGGTTAGGGCTCGGTTTAGGGTACGGGTTAGGATTAGGGTACGTGTTAGGGTTAGGGTAGGGGTTAGGGTTAGGGTACGCGTTAGGCTTAGGGTAGTTATTAAACCTATCCCACTCTCTAGATACCCCTTAGCACGTAAAGGAATATTATTTGGGGGTCCAGCCATGGAGAAGAGTTAAGACACTAGGATAAGATAAGGAACACACCCATTATAAAGAAATCACATTAGGATTCTCTTTTTAAGCTGTTCCTTCAAACACTAGTGCTTAGGAAATCTATTGGAGGCAGAAGCAGTCAAGGGTAGCCTAGGGTTAGGGTTAGGCTTAGGGTTAGGGTTAGGGTACGGCTTAGGGTACGGTTTCGGGGAGGGGTTCGGGTACGGCGTAGGGTATGGGTTAGGGTTAGGGTTAGGGCTCGGTTTAGGGTACGGGTTAGGATTAGGATACGTGTTAGGGTTAGGGTACGGTTTAGGGTTAGGGTACGCGTTAGGGTTAGGGTAGTTATTAAACCTATCCCACTCTCTAGATACCCCTTAGCACGTAAAGGAATATTATTTGGGAGTCCAGCCATGGAGAAGAGTTTAGACACTAGGATAAGATAAGGAACACACCCATTATAAAGAAATCACATTAGGATTCTCTTTTTAAGGTGTTCCTTCAAACACTAGTGCTTAGGAAATCTATTGGAGGCAGAAGCAGTCAAGGGTAGCCTAGGGTTAGGGTTAGGCTTAGGGTTAGGGTTAGGGTACGGCTTAGGGTACGGTTCGGGGAGGGGTTCGGGTACGGCGTAGGGTATGGGTTAGGGTTAGGGTTAGTGTTAGGGTTAGGGCTCGGTTTAGGGTACGGGTTAGGATTAGGGTACGTGTTAGGGTTAGGGTAGGGGTTAGGGTTAGGGTACGCGTTAGGGTTAGGGTAGTTATTAAACCTATCCCACTCTCTAGATACCCCTTAGCACGTAAAGGAATATTATTTGGGGGTCCAGCCATGGAGAAGAGTTTAGACACTAGGATAAGATAAGGAACACACCCATTATAAAGAAATCACATTAGGATTCTCTTTTTAAGCTGTTCCTTCAAACACTAGTGCTTAGGAAATCTATTGGAGGCAGAAGCAGTCAAGGGTAGCCTAGGGTTAGGGTTAGGCTTAGGGTACGGCTTAGGGTACGGGTTCGGGGAGGGGTTCGGGTACGGCGTAGGGTATGGGTTAGGGTTAGGGTTAGTGTTAGGGTTAGGGCTCGGTTTAGGGTACGGGTTAGGATTAGGGTACGTGTTAGGGTTAGGGTAGGGGTTAGGGTTAGGGTACGCGTTAGGGTTAGGGTAGTTATTAAACCTATCCCACTCTCTAGATACCCCTTAGCACGTAAAGGAATATTATTTGCGGGTCCAGCCATGGAGAAGAGTTTAGACACTAGGATAAAATAAGGAACACATACATTATAAAGAAATCACATTAGGATTCTCTTTTTAAGCTGTTCCTTCAAACACTAGTGCTTAGGAAATCTATTGGAGGCAGAAGCAGTCAAGGGTAGCCTAGGGTTAGGGTTACGCTTAGGGTTAGGGTTAGGGTACGGCTTAGGGTACGGTTTCGGGGAGGGGTTCGGGTACGGCGTAGGGTATGGGTTAGGGTTAGGGTTAGGGCTCGGTTTAGGGTACGGGTTAGGATTAGGATACGTGTTAGGGTTAGGGTACGGTTTAGGGTTAGGGTACGCGTTAGGGTTAGGGTAGTTATTAAACCTATCCCACTCTCTAGATACCCCTTAGCACGTAAAGGAATATTATTTGGGGGTCCAGCCATGGAGAAGAGTTTAGACACTAGGATAAGATAAGGAACACACCCATTATAAAGAAATCACATTAGGATTCTCTTTTTAAGCTGTTCCTTCAAACACTAGTGCTTAGGAAATCTATTGGAGGCAGAAGCAGTCAAGGGTAGCCTAGGGTTAGGGTTAGGCTTAGGGTTAGGCATAGGGTACGGCTTAGGGTACGGGTTCGGGGAGGGGTTCGGGTACGGAGTAGGGTATGGGTTAGGGTTAGGGTTAGGGTTAGTGTTAGGGTTAGGGCTCGGTTTAGGGTACGGGTTAGGATTAGGGTACGTGTTAGGGTTAGGGTAGGGGTTAGGGTTAGGGTACGCGTTAGGGTTAGGGTAGTTATTAAACCTATCCCACTCTCTAGATACCCCTTAGCACGTAAAGGAATATTATTTGGGGGTCCAGCCATGGAGAAGAGTTTAGACACTAGGATAAGATAAGGAACACACCCATTATAAAGAAATCACATTAGGATTCTCTTTTTAAGCTGTTCCTTCAAACACTAGTGCTTAGGAAATCTATTGGAGGCAGAAGCAGTCAAGGGTAGCCTAGGGTTAGGGTTAGGCTTAGGGTTAGGCTTAGGGTACGGCTTAGGGTACGGGTTCGGGGAGGGGTTCGGGTACGGCGTAGGGTATGGGTTAGGGTTAGGGTTAGGGTTAGTGTTAGGGTTAGGGCTCGGTTTAGAGTACGGGTTAGGATTAGGGTACGTTTTAGGGTTAGGGTAGGGGTTAGGGTTAGGGTACGCGTTAGGGTTAGGGTAGTTATTAAACCTATCCCACTCTCTAGATACCCCTTAGCACGTAAAGGAATATTATTTGGGAGTCCAGCCATGGAGAAGAGTTTAGACACTAGGATAAGATAAGGAACACACCCATTATAAAGAAATCACTTTAGGATTCTCTTTTTAAGCTGTTCCTTCAAACACTAGTGCTTAGGAAATCTATTGGAGGCAGAAGCAGTCAAGGGTAGCCTAGGGTTAGGGTTAGGCTTAGGGTACGGCTTAGGGTACGGGTTCGGGGAGGGGTTCGGGTACGGCGTAGGGTATGGGTTAGGGTTAGGGTTAGTGTTAGGGTTAGGGTTAGGGCTCGGTTTAGGGTACGGGTTAGGATTAGGGTACGTGTTAGGGTTAGGGTAGGTGTTAGGGTTAGGGTACGCGTTAGGGTTAGGGTAGTTATTAAACCTATCCCACTCTCTAGATACCCCTTAGCACGTAAAGGAATATTATTTGGGGGTCCAGCCATGGAGAAGAGTTTAGACACTAGGATAAGATAAGGAACACACCCATTATAAAGAAATCACATTAGGATTCTCTTTTTAAGCTGTTCCTTCAAACACTAGTGCTTAGGAAATCTATTGGAGGCAGAAGCAGTCAAGGGTAGCCTAGGGTTAGGGTTAGGCTTAGGGTTAGGCTTAGGGTACGGCTTAGGGTACGGGTTCGGGGAGGGGTTCGGGTACGGCGTAGGGTATGGGTTAGGGTTAGGGTTAGTGTTAGGGTTAGGGCTCGGTTTAGGGTACGGGTTAGGATTAGGGTACGTGTTAGGGTTAGGGTAGGGGTTAGGGTTAGGGTACGCGTTAGGGTTAGGGTAGTTATTAAACCTATCCCACTCTCTAGATACCCCTTAGCACGTAAAGGAATATTATTTGCGGGTCCAGCCATGGAGAAGAGTTTAGACACTAGGATAAAATAAGGAACACATACATTATAAAGAAATCACATTAGGATTCTCTTTTTAAGCTGTTCCTTCAAACACTAGTGCTTAGGAAATCTATTGGAGGCAGAAGCACTCAAGGGTAGCCTAGGGTTAGGGTTAGGCTTAGGGTTAGGGTTAGGGTACGGCTTAGGGTACGGTTCGGGGAGGGGTTCGGGTACGGCGTAGGGTATGGGTTAGGGTTAGGGTTAGGGTTAGTGTTAGGGTTAGGGCTCGGTTTAGGGTACGGGTTAGGATTAGGGTACGTGTTAGGGTTAGGGTAGGGGTTAGGGTTAGGGTACGCGTTAGGGTTAGGGTAGTTATTAAACCTATCCCACTCTCTAGATACCCCTTAGCACGTAAAGGAATATTATTTGGGGGTCCAGCCATGGAGAAGAGTTTAGACACTAGGATAAGATAAGGAACACACCCATTATAAAGAAATCACATTAGGATTCTCTTTTTAAGCTGTTCCTTCAAACACTAGTGCTTAGGAAATCTATTGGAGGCAGAAGCAGTCAAGGGTAGCCTAGGGTTAGGGTTAGGCTTAGGGTACGGCTTAGGGTACGGGTTCGGGGAGGGGTTCGGGTACGGCGTAGGGTATGGGTTAGGGTTAGGGTTAGTGTTAGGGTTAGGGCTCGGTTTAGGGTACGGGTTAGGATTAGGGTACGTGTTAGGGTTAGGGTAGGGGT
The DNA here is from genome assembly GCF_028023285.1 of Balaenoptera ricei. Classification (NCBI taxonomy): domain Eukaryota; kingdom Metazoa; phylum Chordata; class Mammalia; order Artiodactyla; family Balaenopteridae; genus Balaenoptera; species Balaenoptera ricei. The sequence continues at coordinate 216,663 of NW_026777521.1, forward strand.
TAGGGTTAGGGTACGCGTTAGGGTTAGGGTAGTTATTAAACCTATCCCACTCTCTAGATACCCCTTAGCACGTAAAGGAATATTATTTGCGGGTCCAGCCATGGAGAAGAGTTTAGACACTAGGATAAAATAAGGAACACATACATTATAAAGAAATCACATTAGGATTCTCTTTTTAAGATGTTCCTTAAAACACTAGTGCTTAGGAATTCTATTGGAGGCAGAAGCAGTCAAGGGTAGCCTAGGGTTAGGGTTAGGCTTAGGGTTAGGGTTAGGGTACGGCTTAGGGTAGGGGTTCGGGGAGGTGTTCGGGTACGGCGTAGGGTATGGGTTAGGGTTAGGGTTAGGGTTCGTGTTAGGGTTAGGGCTCGGTTTAGGGTACGGGTTAGGATTAGGGTACGCGTTAGGGTTAGGGTAGTTATTAAACCTATCCCACTCTCTAGATACCCCTTAGCACGTAAAGGAATATTATTTGGGGGTACAGCCATGGAGAAGAGTTTAGACACTAGGATAAGATAAGGAACACACCCATTATAAAGAAATCACATTAGGATTCTTTTTTTAAGCTGTTCCTTCAAACACTAGTGCTTAGGAAATCTATTGGAGGCAGAAGCAGTCAAGGGTAGCCTAGGGTTAGGGTTAGGCTTAGGGTTAGGCTTAGGGTACGGCTTAGGGTACGGGTTCGGGGAGGGGTTCGGGTACGGCGTAGGGTATGCGTTAGGGTTAGGGTTAGTGTTAGGGTTAGGGCTCGGTTTAGGGTACGGGTTAGGATTAGGGTACGTGTTAGGGTTAGGGTAGGGGTTAGGGTTAGGGTACGCGTTAGGGTTAGGGTAGTTATTAAACCTATCCCACTCTCTAGATACCCCTTAGCACGTAAAGGAATATTATTTGCGGGTCCAGCCATGGAGAAGAGTTTAGACACTAGGATAAAATAAGGAACACATACATTATAAAGAAATCACATTAGGATTCTCTTTTTAAGATGTTCCTTAAAACACTAGTGCTTAGGAAATCTATTGGAGGCAGAAGCAGTCAAGGGTAGCCTAGGGTTAGGGTTAGGCTTAGGGTTAGGTTTAGGGTACGGCTTAGGGTAGGGGTTCGGGGAGGTGCTCGGGTACGGCGTGGGGTATGGGTTAGGTTTAGGGTTAGGGTTCGTGTTAGGGTTAGGGCTCGGTTTAGGGTACGGGTTAGGATTAGGGTACGTTTTAGGGTTAGGGTAGGGGTTAGGGTTAGGGTACGCCTTAGGGTTAGGGTAGTTATTAAACCTATCCCACTCTCTAGATACCCCTTAGCACGTAAAGGAATATTATTTGGGGGTCCAGCCACGGAGAAGAGTTTAGACACTAGGATAAGATAAGGAACACACCCATTATAAAGAAATCACATTAGGATTCTCTTTTTAAGCTGTTCCTTCAAACACTAGTGCTTAGGAAATCTATTGGAGGCAGAAGCAGTCAAGGGTAGCCTAGGGTTAGGGTTAGGCTTAGGGTTAGGCTTAGGGTACGGCTTAGGGTACGGGTTCGGGGAGGGGTTCGGGTACGGCGTAGGGTATGCGTTAGGGTTAGGGTTAGTGTTAGGGTTAAGGCTCGGTTTAGGGTACGGGTTAGGATTAGGGTACGTGTTAGGGTTAGGGTAGGGGTTAGGGTTAGGGTACGCGTTAGGGTTAGGGTAGATATTAAACCTATCCCACTCTCTAGATACCCCTTAGCACGTAAAGGAATATTATTTGCGGGTCCAGCCATGGAGAAGAGTTTAGACACTAGGATAAAATAAGGAACACATACATTATAAAGAAATCACATTAGGATTCTCTTTTTAAGATGTTCCTTAAAACACTAGTGCTTAGGAAATCTATTGGAGGCAGAAGCAGTCAAGGGTAGCCTAGGGTTAGGGTTAGGCTTAGGGTTAGGGTTAGGGTACGGCTTAGGGTAGGGGTTCGGGGAGGTGCTCGGGTACGGCGTAGGGTATGGGTTAGGGTTAGGGTTAGGGTTCGTGTTAGGGTTAGGGCTCGGTTTAGGGTACGGGTTAGGATTAGGGTACGTTTTAGGGTTAGGGTAGGGGTTAGGGTTAGGGTACGCGTTAGGGTTAGGGTAGTTATTAAACCTATCCCACTCTCTAGATACCCCTTAGCACGTAAAGGAATATTATTTGGGGGTCCAGCCATGGAGAAGAGTTTAGACACTAGGATAAGATAAGGAACACACCCATTATAAAGAAATCACATTAGGATTCTCTTTTTAAGCTGTTCCTTCAAACACTAGTGCTTAGGAAATCTATTGGAGGCAGAAGCAGTCAAGGGTAGCCTAGGGTTAGGGTTAGGCTTAGGGTTAGGGTTAGGGTACGGCTTAGGGTACGGTTTCGGGGAGGGGTTCGGGTACGGCGTAGGGTATGGGTTAGGGTTAGGGTTAGGGCTCGGTTTAGGGTACGGGTTAGGATTAGGATACGTGTTAGGGTTAGGGTACGGTTTAGGGTTAGGGTACGCGTTAGGGTTAGGGTAGTTATTAAACCTATCCCACTCTCTAGATACCCCTTAGCACGTAAAGGAATATTATTTGGGGGTCCAGCCATGGAGAAGAGTTTAGACACTAGGATAAGATAAGGAACACACCCATTATAAAGAAATCACATTAGGATTCTCTTTTTAAGCTGTTCCTTCAAACACTAGTGCTTAGGAAATCTATTGGAGGCAGAAGCAGTCAAGGGTAGCCTAGGGTTAGGGTTAGGCTTAGGGTTAGGGTTAGGGTACGGCTTAGGGTACGGTTCGGGGAGGGGTTCGGGTACGGCGTAGGGTATGGGTTAGGGTTAGGGTTAGGGTTAGTGTTAGGGTTAGGGCTCGGTTTAGGGTACGGGTTAGGATTAGGGTACGTGTTAGGGTTAGGGTAGGGGTTAGGGTTAGGGTACGCGTTAGGGTTAGGGTAGTTATTAAACCTATCCCACTCTCTAGATACCCCTTAGCACGTAAAGGAATATTATTTGGGGGTCCAGCCATGGAGAAGAGTTTAGACACTAGGATAAGATAAGGAACACACCCATTATAAAGAAATCACATTAGGATTCTCTTTTTAAGCTGTTCCTTCAAACACTAGTGCTTAGGAAATCTATTGGAGGCAGAAGCAGTCAAGGGTAGCCTAGGGTTAGGGTTAGGCTTAGGGTACGGCTTAGGGTACGGGTTCGGGGAGGGGTTCGGGTACGGCGTAGGGTATGGGTTAGGGTTAGGGTTAGTGTTAGGGTTAGGGTTAGGGCTCGGTTTAGGGTACGGGTTAGGATTAGGGTACGTGTTAGGGTTAGGGTAGGTGTTAGGGTTAGGGTACGCGTTAGGGTTAGGGTAGTTATTAAACCTATCCCACTCTCTAGATACCCCTTAGCACGTAAAGGAATATTATTTGGGGGTCCAGCCATGGAGAAGAGTTTAGACACTAGGATAAGATAAGGAACACACCCATTATAAAGAAATCACATTAGGATTCTCTTTTTAAGCTGTTCCTTCAAACACTAGTGCTTAGGAAATCTATTGGAGGCAGAAGCAGTCAAGGGTAGCCTAGGGTTAGGGTTAGGCTTAGGGTTAGGCTTAGGGTACGGCTTAGGGTACGGGTTCGGGGAGGGGTTCGGGTACGGCGTAGGGTATGGGTTAGGGTTAGGGTTAGTGTTAGGGTTAGGGCTCGGTTTAGGGTACGGGTTAGGATTAGGGTACGTGTTAGGGTTAGGGTAGGGGTTAGGGTTAGGGTACGCGTTAGGGTTAGGGTAGTTATTAAACCTATCCCACTCTCTAGATACCCCTTAGCACGTAAAGGAATATTATTTGCGGGTCCAGCCATGGAGAAGAGTTTAGACACTAGGATAAAATAAGGAACACATACATTATAAAGAAATCACATTAGGATTCTCTTTTTAAGCTGTTCCTTCAAACACTAGTGCTTAGGAAATCTATTGGAGGCAGAAGCACTCAAGGGTAGCCTAGGGTTAGGGTTAGGCTTAGGGTTAGGGTTAGGGTACGGCTTAGGGTACGGTTCGGGGAGGGGTTCGGGTACGGCGTAGGGTATGGGTTAGGGTTAGGGTTAGGGTTAGTGTTAGGGTTAGGGCTCGGTTTAGGGTACGGGTTAGGATTAGGGTACGTGTTAGGGTTAGGGTAGGGGTTAGGGTTAGGGTACGCGTTAGGGTTAGGGTAGTTATTAAACCTATCCCACTCTCTAGATACCCCTTAGCACGTAAAGGAATATTATTTGGGGGTCCAGCCATGGAGAAGAGTTTAGACACTAGGATAAGATAAGGAACACACCCATTATAAAGAAATCACATTAGGATTCTCTTTTTAAGCTGTTCCTTCAAACACTAGTGCTTAGGAAATCTATTGGAGGCAGAAGCAGTCAAGGGTAGCCTAGGGTTAGGGTTAGGCTTAGGGTACGGCTTAGGGTACGGGTTCGGGGAGGGGTTCGGGTACGGCGTAGGGTATGGGTTAGGGTTAGGGTTAGTGTTAGGGTTAGGGCTCGGTTTAGGGTACGGGTTAGGATTAGGGTACGTGTTAGGGTTAGGGTAGGGGTTAGGGTTAGGGTACGCGTTAGGGTTAGGGTAGTTATTAAACCTATCCCACTCTCTAGATACCCCTTAGCACGTAAAGGAATATTATTTGCGGGTCCAGCCATGGAGAAGAGTTTAGACACTAGGATAAAATAAGGAACACATACATTATAAAGAAATCACATTAGGATTCTCTTTTTAAGATGTTCCTTAAAACACTAGTGCTTAGGAATTCTATTGGAGGCAGAAGCAGTCAAGGGTAGCCTAGGGTTAGGGTTAGGCTTAGGGTTAGGGTTAGGGTACGGCTTAGGGTAGGGGTTCAGGGAGGTGTTCGGGTACGGCGTAGGGTATGGGTTAGGGTTAGGGTTAGGGTTCGTGTTAGGGTTAGGGCTCGGTTTAGGGTACGGGTTAGGATTAGGGTACGTGTTAGGGTTAGGGTAGGTGTTAGGGTTAGGGTACGCGTTAGGGTTAGGGTAGTTATTAAACCTATCCCACTCTCTAGATACCCCTTAGCACGTAAAGGAATATTATTTGGGGGTCCAGCCATGGAGAAGAGTTTAGACACTAGGATAAGATAAGGAACACACCCATTATAAAGAAATCACATTAGGATTCTTTTTTTAAGCTGTTCCTTCAAACACTAGTGCTTAGGAAATCTATTGGAGGCAGAAGCAGTCAAGGGTAGCCTAGGGTTAGGGTTAGGCTTAGGGTTAGGCTTAGGGTACGGCTTAGGGTACGGGTTCGGGGAGGGGTTCGGGTACGGCGTAGGGTATGCGTTAGGGTTAGGGTTAGTGTTAGGGTTAGGGCTCGGTTTAGGGTACGGGTTAGGATTAGGGTACGTGTTAGGGTTAGGGTAGGGGTTAGGGTTAGGGTACGCGTTAGGCTTAGGGTAGTTATTAAACCTATCCCACTCTCTAGATACCCCTTAGCACGTAAAGGAATATTATTTGGGGGTCCAGCCATGGAGAAGAGTTAAGACACTAGGATAAGATAAGGAACACACCCATTATAAAGAAATCACATTAGGATTCTCTTTTTAAGCTGTTCCTTCAAACACTAGTGCTTAGGAAATCTATTGGAGGCAGAAGCAGTCAAGGGTAGCCTAGGGTTAGGGTTAGGCTTAGGGTTAGGGTTAGGGTACGGCTTAGGGTACGGTTTCGGGGAGGGGTTCGGGTACGGCGTAGGGTATGGGTTAGGGTTAGGGTTAGGGCTCGGTTTAGGGTACGGGTTAGGATTAGGATACGTGTTAGGGTTAGGGTACGGTTTAGGGTTAGGGTACGCGTTAGGGTTAGGGTAGTTATTAAACCTATCCCACTCTCTAGATACCCCTTAGCACGTAAAGGAATATTATTTGGGAGTCCAGCCATGGAGAAGAGTTTAGACACTAGGATAAGATAAGGAACACACCCATTATAAAGAAATCACATTAGGATTCTCTTTTTAAGGTGTTCCTTCAAACACTAGTGCTTAGGAAATCTATTGGAGGCAGAAGCAGTCAAGGGTAGCCTAGGGTTAGGGTTAGGCTTAGGGTTAGGGTTAGGGTACGGCTTAGGGTACGGTTCGGGGAGGGGTTCGGGTACGGCGTAGGGTATGGGTTAGGGTTAGGGTTAGTGTTAGGGTTAGGGCTCGGTTTAGGGTACGGGTTAGGATTAGGGTACGTGTTAGGGTTAGGGTAGGGGTTAGGGTTAGGGTACGCGTTAGGGTTAGGGTAGTTATTAAACCTATCCCACTCTCTAGATACCCCTTAGCACGTAAAGGAATATTATTTGGGGGTCCAGCCATGGAGAAGAGTTTAGACACTAGGATAAGATAAGGAACACACCCATTATAAAGAAATCACATTAGGATTCTCTTTTTAAGCTGTTCCTTCAAACACTAGTGCTTAGGAAATCTATTGGAGGCAGAAGCAGTCAAGGGTAGCCTAGGGTTAGGGTTAGGCTTAGGGTACGGCTTAGGGTACGGGTTCGGGGAGGGGTTCGGGTACGGCGTAGGGTATGGGTTAGGGTTAGGGTTAGTGTTAGGGTTAGGGCTCGGTTTAGGGTACGGGTTAGGATTAGGGTACGTGTTAGGGTTAGGGTAGGGGTTAGGGTTAGGGTACGCGTTAGGGTTAGGGTAGTTATTAAACCTATCCCACTCTCTAGATACCCCTTAGCACGTAAAGGAATATTATTTGCGGGTCCAGCCATGGAGAAGAGTTTAGACACTAGGATAAAATAAGGAACACATACATTATAAAGAAATCACATTAGGATTCTCTTTTTAAGCTGTTCCTTCAAACACTAGTGCTTAGGAAATCTATTGGAGGCAGAAGCAGTCAAGGGTAGCCTAGGGTTAGGGTTACGCTTAGGGTTAGGGTTAGGGTACGGCTTAGGGTACGGTTTCGGGGAGGGGTTCGGGTACGGCGTAGGGTATGGGTTAGGGTTAGGGTTAGGGCTCGGTTTAGGGTACGGGTTAGGATTAGGATACGTGTTAGGGTTAGGGTACGGTTTAGGGTTAGGGTACGCGTTAGGGTTAGGGTAGTTATTAAACCTATCCCACTCTCTAGATACCCCTTAGCACGTAAAGGAATATTATTTGGGGGTCCAGCCATGGAGAAGAGTTTAGACACTAGGATAAGATAAGGAACACACCCATTATAAAGAAATCACATTAGGATTCTCTTTTTAAGCTGTTCCTTCAAACACTAGTGCTTAGGAAATCTATTGGAGGCAGAAGCAGTCAAGGGTAGCCTAGGGTTAGGGTTAGGCTTAGGGTTAGGCATAGGGTACGGCTTAGGGTACGGGTTCGGGGAGGGGTTCGGGTACGGAGTAGGGTATGGGTTAGGGTTAGGGTTAGGGTTAGTGTTAGGGTTAGGGCTCGGTTTAGGGTACGGGTTAGGATTAGGGTACGTGTTAGGGTTAGGGTAGGGGTTAGGGTTAGGGTACGCGTTAGGGTTAGGGTAGTTATTAAACCTATCCCACTCTCTAGATACCCCTTAGCACGTAAAGGAATATTATTTGGGGGTCCAGCCATGGAGAAGAGTTTAGACACTAGGATAAGATAAGGAACACACCCATTATAAAGAAATCACATTAGGATTCTCTTTTTAAGCTGTTCCTTCAAACACTAGTGCTTAGGAAATCTATTGGAGGCAGAAGCAGTCAAGGGTAGCCTAGGGTTAGGGTTAGGCTTAGGGTTAGGCTTAGGGTACGGCTTAGGGTAGGGGTTCGGGGAGGTGCTCGGGTACGGCGTAGGGTATGGGTTAGGGTTAGGGTTAGGGTTCGTGTTAGGGTTAGGGCTCGGTTTAGGGTACGGGTTAGGATTAGGGTACGTTTTAGGGTTAGGGTAGGGGTTAGGGTTAGGGTACGCGTTAGGGTTAGGGTAGTTATTAAACCTATCCCACTCTCTAGATACCCCTTAGCACGTAAAGGAATATTATTTGGGGGTCCAGCCACGGAGAAGAGTTTAGACACTAGGATAAGATAAGGAACACACCCATTATAAAGAAATCACATTAGAATTCTCTTTTTAAGCTGTTCCTTCAAACACTAGTGCTTAGGAAATCTATTGGAGGCAGAAGCAGTCAAGGGTAGCCTAGGGTTAGGGTTAGGCTTAGGGTTAGGGTTAGGGTACGGCTTAGGGTACGGTTCGGGGAGGGGTTCGGGTACGGCGTAGGGTATGGGTTAGGGTTAGTGTTAGGGTTAGTGTTAGGGTTAGGGCTCGGTTTAGGGTACGGGTTAGGATTAGGGTACGTGTTAGGGTTAGGGTAGGGGTTAGGGTTAGGGTACGCGTTAGGCTTAGGGTAGTTATTAAACCTATCCCACTCTCTAGATACCCCTTAGCACGTAAAGGAATATTATTTGGGGGTCCAGCCATGGAGAAGAGTTAAGACACTAGGATAAGATAAGGAACACACCCATTATAAAGAAATCACATTAGGATTCTCTTTTTAAGCTGTTCCTTCAAACACTAGTGCTTAGGAAATCTATTGGAGGCAGAAGCAGTCAAGGGTAGCCTAGGGTTAGGGTTAGGCTTAGGGTTAGGGTTAGGGTACGGCTTAGGGTACGGTTTCGGGGAGGGGTTCGGGTACGGCGTAGGGTATGGGTTAGGGTTAGGGTTAGGGCTCGGTTTAGGGTACGGGTTAGGATTAGGATACGTGTTAGGGTTAGGGTACGGTTTAGGGTTAGGGTACGCGTTAGGGTTAGGGTAGTTATTAAACCTATCCCACTCTCTAGATACCCCTTAGCACGTAAAGGAATATTATTTGGGAGTCCAGCCATGGAGAAGAGTTTAGACACTAGGATAAGATAAGGAACACACCCATTATAAAGAAATCACATTAGGATTCTCTTTTTAAGGTGTTCCTTCAAACACTAGTGCTTAGGAAATCTATTGGAGGCAGAAGCAGTCAAGGGTAGCCTAGGGTTAGGGTTAGGCTTAGGGTTAGGGTTAGGGTACGGCTTAGGGTACGGTTCGGGGAGGGGTTCGGGTACGGCGTAGGGTATGGGTTAGGGTTAGGGTTAGTGTTAGGGTTAGGGCTCGGTTTAGGGTACGGGTTAGGATTAGGGTACGTGTTAGGGTTAGGGTAGGGGTTAGGGTTAGGGTACGCGTTAGGGTTAGGGTAGTTATTAAACCTATCCCACTCTCTAGATACCCCTTAGCACGTAAAGGAATATTATTTGGGGGTCCAGCCATGGAGAAGAGTTTAGACACTAGGATAAGATAAGGAACACACCCATTATAAAGAAATCACATTAGGATTCTCTTTTTAAGCTGTTCCTTCAAACACTAGTGCTTAGGAAATCTATTGGAGGCAGAAGCAGTCAAGGGTAGCCTAGGGTTAGGGTTAGGCTTAGGGTACGGCTTAGGGTACGGGTTCGGGGAGGGGTTCGGGTACGGCGTAGGGTATGGGTTAGGGTTAGGGTTAGTGTTAGGGTTAGGGCTCGGTTTAGGGTACGGGTTAGGATTAGGGTACGTGTTAGGGTTAGGGTAGGGGTTAGGGTTAGGGTACGCGTTAGGGTTAGGGTAGTTATTAAACCTATCCCACTCTCTAGATACCCCTTAGCACGTAAAGGAATATTATTTGCGGGTCCAGCCATGGAGAAGAGTTTAGACACTAGGATAAAATAAGGAACACATACATTATAAAGAAATCACATTAGGATTCTCTTTTTAAGCTGTTCCTTCAAACACTAGTGCTTAGGAAATCTATTGGAGGCAGAAGCAGTCAAGGGTAGCCTAGGGTTAGGGTTACGCTTAGGGTTAGGGTTAGGGTACGGCTTAGGGTACGGTTTCGGGGAGGGGTTCGGGTACGGCGTAGGGTATGGGTTAGGGTTAGGGTTAGGGCTCGGTTTAGGGTACGGGTTAGGATTAGGATACGTGTTAGGGTTAGGGTACGGTTTAGGGTTAGGGTACGCGTTAGGGTTAGGGTAGTTATTAAACCTATCCCACTCTCTAGATACCCCTTAGCACGTAAAGGAATATTATTTGGGGGTCCAGCCATGGAGAAGAGTTTAGACACTAGGATAAGATAAGGAACACACCCATTATAAAGAAATCACATTAGGATTCTCTTTTTAAGCTGTTCCTTCAAACACTAGTGCTTAGGAAATCTATTGGAGGCAGAAGCAGTCAAGGGTAGCCTAGGGTTAGGGTTAGGCTTAGGGTTAGGCATAGGGTACGGCTTAGGGTACGGGTTCGGGGAGGGGTTCGGGTACGGAGTAGGGTATGGGTTAGGGTTAGGGTTAGGGTTAGTGTTAGGGTTAGGGCTCGGTTTAGGGTACGGGTTAGGATTAGGGTACGTGTTAGGGTTAGGGTAGGGGTTAGGGTTAGGGTACGCGTTAGGGTTAGGGTAGTTATTAAACCTATCCCACTCTCTAGATACCCCTTAGCACGTAAAGGAATATTATTTGGGGGTCCAGCCATGGAGAAGAGTTTAGACACTAGGATAAGATAAGGAACACACCCATTATAAAGAAATCACATTAGGATTCTCTTTTTAAGCTGTTCCTTCAAACACTAGTGCTTAGGAAATCTATTGGAGGCAGAAGCAGTCAAGGGTAGCCTAGGGTTAGGGTTAGGCTTAGGGTTAGGCTTAGGGTACGGCTTAGGGTACGGGTTCGGGGAGGGGTTCGGGTACGGCGTAGGGTATGGGTTAGGGTTAGGGTTAGGGTTAGTGTTAGGGTTAGGGCTCGGTTTAGAGTACGGGTTAGGATTAGGGTACGTTTTAGGGTTAGGGTAGGGGTTAGGGTTAGGGTACGCGTTAGGGTTAGGGTAGTTATTAAACCTATCCCACTCTCTAGATACCCCTTAGCACGTAAAGGAATATTATTTGGGAGTCCAGCCATGGAGAAGAGTTTAGACACTAGGATAAGATAAGGAACACACCCATTATAAAGAAATCACTTTAGGATTCTCTTTTTAAGCTGTTCCTTCAAACACTAGTGCTTAGGAAATCTATTGGAGGCAGAAGCAGTCAAGGGTAGCCTAGGGTTAGGGTTAGGCTTAGGGTTAGGGTTAGGGTACGGCTTAGGGTACGGTTTCGGCGAGGGGTTCGGGTACGGCGTAGGGTATGGGTCAGGGTTAGGGTTAGGGTTAGTGTTAGGGTTAGGGCTCGGTTTAGGGTACGGGTTAGGATTAGGGTACGTGTTAGGGTTAGGGTAGGTGTTAGGGTTAGGGTACGCGTTAGGGTTAGGGTAGTTATTAAACCTATCCCACTCTCTAGATACCCCTTAGCACGTAAAGGAATATTATTTGGGGGTCCAACCATGGAGAAGAGTTTAGACACCAGGATAAGATAAGGAACACACCCATTATAAAGAAATCACATTAGGATTCTCTTTTTAAGCTGTTCCTTCAAACACTAGTGCTTAGGAAATCTATTGGAGGCAGAAGCAGTCAAGGGTAGCCTAGGGTTAGGGTTAGGCTTAGGGTTAGGGTTAGGGTACGGCTTAGGGTACGGTTCGGGGAGGGGTTCGGGTACGGCGTAGGGTATGGGTTAGGGTTAGGGTTAGGGTTAGTGTTAGGGTTAGGGCTCGGTTTAGGGTACGGGTTAGGATTAGGGTACGTGTTAGGGTTAGGGTAGGGGTTAGGGTTAGGGTACGCGTTAGGGTTAGGGTAGTTATTAAACCTATCCCACTCTCTAGATACCCCTTAGCACGTAAAGGAATATTATTTGGGGGTCCAGCCATGGAGAAGAGTTTAGACACTAGGATAAGATAAGGAACACACCCATTATAAAGAAATCACATTAGCATTCTCTTTTTAAGCTGTTCCTTCAAACACTAGTGCTTAGGAAATCTATTGGAGGCAGAAGCAGTCAAGGGTAGCCTAGGGTTAGGGTTAGGCTTAGGGTACGGCTTAGGGTACGGGTTCGGGGAGGGGTTCGGGTACGGCGTAGGGTATGGGTTAGGGTTAGGGTTAGTGTTAGGGTTAGGGCTCGGTTTAGGGTACGGGTTAGGATTAGGGTACGTGTTAGGGTTAGGGTAGGGGTTAGGGTTAGGGTACGCGTTAGGGTTAGGGTAGTTATTAAACCTATCCCACTCTCTAGATACCCCTTAGCACGTAAAGGAATATTATTTGCGGGTCCAGCCATGGAGAAGAGTTTAGACACTAGGATAAAATAAGGAACACATACATTATAAAGAAATCACATTAGGATTCTCTTTTTAAGATGTTCCTTAAAACACTAGTGCTTAGGAATTCTATTGGAGGCAGAAGCAGTCAAGGGTAGCCTAGGGTTAGGGTTAGGCTTAGGGTTAGGGTTAGGGTACGGCTTAGGGTAGGGGTTCGGGGAGGTGTTCGGGTACGGCGTAGGGTATGGGTTAGGGTTAGGGTTAGGGTTCGTGTTAGGGTTAGGGCTCGGTTTAGGGTACGGGTTAGGATTAGGGTACGTGTTAGGGTTAGGGTAGGTGTTAGGGTTAGGGTACGTGTTAGGGTTAGGGTAGTTATTAAACCTATCCCACTCTCTAGATACCCCTTAGCACGTAAAGGAATATTATTTGGGGGTCCAGCCATGGAGAAGAGTTTAGACACTAGGATAAGATAAGGAACACACCCATTATAAAGAAATCACATTAGGATTCTTTTTTTAAGCTGTTCCTTCAAACACTAATGCTTAGGAAATCTATTGGAGGCAGAAGCAGTCAAGGGTAGCCTAGGGTTAGGGTTAGGCTTAGGGTTAGGCTTAGGGTACGGCTTAGGGTACGGGTTCGGGGAGGGGTTCGGGTACGGCGTAGGGTATGCGTTAGGGTTAGGGTTAGTGTTAGGGTTAGGGCTCGGTTTAGGGTACGGGTTAGGATTAGGGTACGTGTTAGGGTTAGGGTAGGGGTTAGGGTTAGGGTACGCGTTAGGGTTAGGGTAGTTATTAAACCTATCCCACTCTCTAGATACCCCTTAGCACGTAAAGGAATATTATTTGCGGGTCCAGCCATGGAGAAGAGTTTAGACACTAGGATAAAATAAGGAACACATACATTATAAAGAAATCACATTAGGATTCTCTTTTTAAGATGTTCCTTAAAACACTAGTGCTTAGGAAATCTATTGGAGGCAGAAGCAGTCAAGGGTAGCCTAGGGTTAGGGTTAGGCTTAGGGTTAGGTTTAGGGTACGGCTTAGGGTAGGGGTTCGGGGAGGTGCTCGGGTACGGCGTAGGGTATGGGTTAGGGTTAGGGTTAGGGTTCGTGTTAGGGTTAGGGCTCGGTTTAGGGTACGGGTTAGGATTAGGGTACGTTTTAGGGTTAGGGTAGGGGTTAGGGTTAGGGTACGCCTTAGGGTTAGGGTAGTTATTAAACCTATCCCACTCTCTAGATACCCCTTAGCACGTAAAGGAATATTATTTGGGGGTCCAGCCACGGAGAAGAGTTTAGACACTAGGATAAGATAAGGAACACACCCATTATAAAGAAATCACATTAGGATTCTCTTTTTAAGCTGTTCCTTCAAACACTAGTGCTTAGGAAATCTATTGGAGGCAGAAGCAGTCAAGGGTAGCCTAGGGTTAGGGTTAGGCTTAGGGTTAGGCTTAGGGTACGGCTTAGGGTACGGGTTCGGGGAGGGGTTCGGGTACGGCGTAGGGTATGCGTTAGGGTTAGGGTTAGTGTTAGGGTTAGGGCTAGGTTTAGGGTACGGGTTAGGATTAGGGTACGTGTTAGGGTTAGGGTAGGGGTTAGGGTTAGGGTACGCGTTAGGGTTAGGGTAGTTATTAAACCTATCCCACTCTCTAGATACCCCTTAGCACGTAAAGGAATATTATTTGCGGGTCCAGCCATGGAGAAGAGTTTAGACACTAGGATAAAATAAGGAACACATACATTATAAAGAAATCACATTAGGATTCTCTTTTTAAGATGTTCCTTAAAACACTAGTGCTTAGGAAATCTATTGGAGGCAGAAGCAGTCAAGGGTAGCCTAGGGTTAGGGTTAGGCTTAGGGTTAGGGTTAGGGTACGGCTTAGGGTAGGGGTTCGGGGAGGTGCTCGGGTACGGCGTAGGGTATGGGTTAGGGTTAGGGTTAGGGTTAGTGTTAGGGTTAGGGCTCGGTTTAGGGTACGGGTTAGGATTAGGGTACGTTTTAGGGTTAGGGTAGGGGTTAGGGTTAGGGTACGCGTTAGGGTTAGGGTAGTTATTAAACCTATCCCACTCTCTAGATACCCCTTAGCACGTAAAGGAATATTATTTGGGGGTCCAGCCACGGAGAAGAGTTTAGACACTAGGATAAGATAAGGAACACACCCATTATAAAGAAATCACATTAGGATTCTCTTTTTAAGCTGTTCCTTCAAACACTAGTGCTTAGGAAATCTATTGGAGGCAGAAGCAGTCAAGGGTAGCCTAGGGTTAGGGTTAGGCTTAGGGTTAGGGTTAGGGTACGGCTTAGGGTACGGTTCGGGGAGGGGTTCGGGTACGGCGTATGGTATGGGTTAGGGTTAGTGTTAGGGTTAGTGTTAGGGTTAGGGCTCGGTTTAGGGTACGGGTTAGGATTAGGGTACGTGTTAGGGTTAGGGTAGGGGTTAGGGTTAGGGTACGCGTTAGGGTTAGGGTAGTTATTAAACCTATCCCACTCTCTAGATACCCCTTAGCACGTAAAGGAATATTATTTGGGGGTCCAGCCATGGAGAAGAGTTTAGACACTAGGATAAGATAAGGAACACACCCATTATAAAGAAATCACATTAGGATTCTCTTTTTAAGCTGTTCCTTCAAACACTAGTGCTTAGGAAATCTATTGGAGGCAGAAGCAGTCAAGGGTAGCCTAGGGTTAGGGTTAGGCTTAGGGTTAGGGTTAGGGTACGGCTTAGGGTACGGTTTCGGGGAGGGGTTCGGGTACGGCGTAGGGTATGGGTTAGGGTTAGGGTTAGGGCTCGGTTTAGGGTACGGGTTAGGATTAGGATACGTGTTAGGGTTAGGGTACGGTTTAGGGTTAGGGTACGCGTTAGGGTTAGGGTAGTTATTAAACCTATCCCACTCTCTAGATACCCCTTAGCACGTAAAGGAATATTATTTGGGAGTCCAGCCATGGAGAAGAGTTTAGACACTAGGATAAGATAAGGAACACACCCATTATAAAGAAATCACATTAGGATTCTCTTTTTAAGCTGTTCCTTCAAACACTAGTGCTTAGGAAATCTATTGGAGGCAGAAGCAGTCAAGGGTAGCCTAGGGTTAGGGTTAGGCTTAGGGTTAGGGTTAGGGTACGGCTTAGGGTACGGTTCGGGGAGGGGTTCGGGTACGGCGTAGGGTATGGGTTAGGGTTAGGGTTAGTGTTAGGGTTAGGGCTCGGTTTAGGGTACGGGTTAGGATTAGGGTACGTGTTAGGGTTAGGGTAGGGGTTAGGGTTAGGGTACGCGTTAGGGTTAGGGTAGTTATTAAACCTATCCCACTCTCTAGATACCCCTTAGCACGTAAAGGAATATTATTTGGGGGTCCAGCCATGGAGAAGAGTTTAGACACTAGGATAAGATAAGGAACACACCCATTATAAAGAAATCACATTAGGATTCTCTTTTTAAGCTGTTCCTTCAAACACTAGTGCTTAGGAAATCTATTGGAGGCAGAAGCAGTCAAGGGTAGCCTAGGGTTAGGGTTAGGCTTAGGGTACGGCTTAGGGTACGGGTTCGGGGAGGGGTTCGGGTACGGCGTAGGGTATGGGTTAGGGTTAGGGTTAGTGTTAGGGTTAGGGCTCGGTTTAGGGTACGGGTTAGGATTAGGGTACGTGTTAGGGTTAGGGTAGGGGTTAGGGTTAGGGTACGCGTTAGGGTTAGGGTAGTTATTAAACCTATCCCACTCTCTAGATACCCCTTAGCACGTAAAGGAATATTATTTGCGGGTCCAGCCATGGAGAAGAGTTTAGACACTAGGATAAAATAAGGAACACATACATTATAAAGAAATCACATTAGGATTCTCTTTTTAAGATGTTCCTTAAAACACTAGTGCTTAGGAAATCTATTGGAGGCAGAAGCAGTCAAGGGTAGCCTAGGGTTAGGGTTACGCTTAGGGTTAGGGTTAGGGTACGGCTTAGGGTACGGTTTCGGGGAGGGGTTCGGGTACGGCGTAGGGTATGGGTTAGGGTTAGGGTTAGGGCTCGGTTTAGGGTACGGGTTAGGATTAGGATACGTGTTAGGGTTAGGGTACGGTTTAGGGTTAGGGTACGCGTTAGGGTTAGGGTAGTTATTAAACCTATCCCACTCTCTAGATACCCCTTAGCACGTAAAGGAATATTATTTGGGGGTCCAGCCATGGAGAAGAGTTTAGACACTAGGATAAGATAAGGAACACACCCATTATAAAGAAATCACATTAGGATTCTCTTTTTAAGCTGTTCCTTCAAACACTAGTGCTTAGGAAATCTATTGGAGGCAGAAGCAGTCAAGGGTAGCCTAGGGTTAGGGTTAGGCTTAGGGTTAGGCATAGGGTACGGCTTAGGGTACGGGTTCGGGGAGGGGTTCGGGTACGGCGTAGGGTATGGGTTAGGGTTAGGGTTAGGGTTAGTGTTAGGGTTAGGGCTCGGTTTAGGGTACGGGTTAGGATTAGGGTACGTGTTAGGGTTAGGGTAGGGGTTAGGGTTAGGGTACGCGTTAGGGTTAGGGTAGTTATTAAACCTATCCCACTCTCTAGATACCCCTTAGCACGTAAAGGAATATTATTTGGGGGTCCAGCCATGGAGAAGAGTTTAGACACTAGGATAAGATAAGGAACACACCCATTATAAAGAAATCACATTAGGATTCTCTTTTTAAGCTGTTCCTTCAAACACTAGTGCTTAGGAAATCTATTGGAGGCAGAAGCAGTCAAGGGTAGCCTAGGGTTAGGGTTAGGCTTAGGGTTAGGCTTAGGGTACGGCTTAGGGTACGGGTTCGGGGAGGGGTTCGGGTACGGCGTAGGGTATGGGTTAGGGTTAGGGTTAGGGTTAGTGTTAGGGTTAGGGCTCGGTTTAGAGTACGGGTTAGGATTAGGGTACGTTTTAGGGTTAGGGTAGGGGTTAGGGTTAGGGTACGCGTTAGGGTTAGGGTAGTTATTAAACCTATCCCACTCTCTAGATACCCCTTAGCACGTAAAGGAATATTATTTGGGAGTCCAGCCATGGAGAAGAGTTTAGACAATAGGATAAGATAAGGAACAAACCCATTATAAAGAAATCACATTAGGATTCTCTTTTTAAGCTGTTCCTTCAAACACTAGTGCTTAGGAAATCTATTGGAGGCAGAAGCAGTCAAGGGTAGCCTAGGGTTAGGGTTAGGCTTAGGGTTAGGGTTAGGGTACGGCTTAGGGTACGGTTCGGGGAGGGGTTCGGGTACGGCGTAGGGTAAGGGTTAGGGTTAGGGTTAGGGTTAGTGTTAGGGTTAGGGCTCGGTTTAGGGTACGGGTTAGGATTAGGGTACGTGTTAGGGTTAGGGTAGGGGTTAGGGTTAGGGTACGCGTTAGGGTTAGGGTAGTTATTAAACCTATCCCACTCTCTAGATACCCCTTAGCACGTAAAGGAATATTATTTGGGGTCCAGCCATGGAGAAGAGTTTAGACACTAGGATAAGATAAGGAACACACCCATTATAAAGAAATCACATTAGGATTCTCTTTTTAAGCTGTTCCTTCAAACACTAGTGCTTAGGAAATCTATTGGAGGCAGAAGCAGTCAAGGGTAGCCTAGGGTTAGGGTTAGGCTTAGGGTACGGCTTAGGGTACGGGTTCGGGGAGGGGTTCGGGTACGGCGTAGGGTATGGGTTAGGGTTAGGGTTAGTGTTAGGGTTAGGGCTCGGTTTAGGGTACGGGTTAGGATTAGGGTACGTGTTAGGGTTAGGGTAGGGGTTAGGGTTAGGGTACGCGTTAGGGTTAGGGTAGTTATTAAACCTATCCCACTCTCTAGATACCCCTTAGCACGTAAAGGAATATTATTTGGGGGTCCAGCCATGGAGAAGAGTTAAGACACTAGGATAAGATAAGGAACACACCCATTATAAAGAAATCACATTAGGATTCTCTTTTTAAGCTGTTCCTTCAAACACTAGTGCTTAGGAAATCTATTGGAGGCAGAAGCAGTCAAGGGTAGCCTAGGGTTAGGGTTAGGCTTAGGGTTAGGGTTAGGGTACGGCTTAGGGTACGGTTTCGGGGAGGGGTTCGGGTACGGCGTAGGGTATGGGTTAGGGTTAGGGTTAGGGCTCGGTTTAGGGTACGGGTTAGGATTAGGATACGTGTTAGGGTTAGGGTACGGTTTAGGGTTAGGGTACGCGTTAGGGTTAGGGTAGTTATTAAACCTATCCCACTCTCTAGATACCCCTTAGCACGTAAAGGAATATTATTTGGGAGTCCAGCCATGGAGAAGAGTTTAGACACTAGGATAAGATAAGGAACACACCCATTATAAAGAAATCACATTAGGATTCTCTTTTTAAGCTGTTCCTTCAAACACTAGTGCTTAGGAAATCTATTGGAGGCAGAAGCAGTCAAGGGTAGCCTAGGGTTAGGGTTAGGCTTAGGGTTAGGGTTAGGGTACGGCTTAGGGTACGGTTCGGGGAGGGGTTCGGGTACGGCGTAGGGTATGGGTTAGGGTTAGGGTTAGTGTTAGGGTTAGGGCTCGGTTTAGGGTACGGGTTAGGATTAGGGTACGTGTTAGGGTTAGGGTAGGGGTTAGGGTTAGGGTACGCGTTAGGGTTAGGGTAGTTATTAAACCTATCCCACTCTCTAGATACCCCTTAGCACGTAAAGGAATATTATTTGGGGGTCCAGCCATGGAGAAGAGTTTAGACACTAGGATAAGATAAGGAACACACCCATTATAAAGAAATCACATTAGGATTCTCTTTTTAAGCTGTTCCTTCAAACACTAGTGCTTAGGAAATCTATTGGAGGCAGAAGCAGTCAAGGGTAGCCTAGGGTTAGGGTTAGGCTTAGGGTACGGCTTAGGGTACGGGTTCGGGGAGGGGTTCGGGTACGGCGTAGGGTATGGGTTAGGGTTAGGGTTAGTGTTAGGGTTAGGGCTCGGTTTAGGGTACGGGTTAGGATTAGGGTACGTGTTAGGGTTAGGGTAGGGGTTAGGGTTAGGGTACGCGTTAGGGTTAGGGTAGTTATTAAACCTATCCCACTCTCTAGATACCCCTTAGCACGTAAAGGAATATTATTTGCGGGTCCAGCCATGGAGAAGAGTTTAGACACTAGGATAAAATAAGGAACACATACATTATAAAGAAATCACATTAGGATTCTCTTTTTAAGATGTTCCTTAAAACACTAGTGCTTAGGAAATCTATTGGAGGCAGAAGCAGTCAAGGGTAGCCTAGGGTTAGGGTTACGCTTAGGGTTAGGGTTAGGGTACGGCTTAGGGTACGGTTTCGGGGAGGGGTTCGGGTACGGCGTAGGGTATGGGTTAGGGTTAGGGTTAGGGCTCGGTTTAGGGTACGGGTTAGGATTAGGATACGTGTTAGGGTTAGGGTACGGTTTAGGGTTAGGGTACGCGTTAGGGTTAGGGTAGTTATTAAACCTATCCCACTCTCTAGATACCCCTTAGCACGTAAAGGAATATTATTTGGGGGTCCAGCCATGGAGAAGAGTTTAGACACTAGGATAAGATAAGGAACACACCCATTATAAAGAAATCACATTAGGATTCTCTTTTTAAGCTGTTCCTTCAAACACTAGTGCTTAGGAAATCTATTGGAGGCAGAAGCAGTCAAGGGTAGCCTAGGGTTAGGGTTAGGCTTAGGGTTAGGCATAGGGTACGGCTTAGGGTACGGGTTCGGGGAGGGGTTCGGGTACGGCGTAGGGTATGGGTTAGGGTTAGGGTTAGGGTTAGTGTTAGGGTTAGGGCTCGGTTTAGGGTACGGGTTAGGATTAGGGTACGTGTTAGGGTTAGGGTAGGGGTTAGGGTTAGGGTACGCGTTAGGGTTAGGGTAGTTATTAAACCTATCCCACTCTCTAGATACCCCTTAGCACGTAAAGGAATATTATTTGGGGGTCCAGCCATGGAGAAGAGTTTAGACACTAGGATAAGATAAGGAACACACCCATTATAAAGAAATCACATTAGGATTCTCTTTTTAAGCTGTTCCTTCAAACACTAGTGCTTAGGAAATCTATTGGAGGCAGAAGCAGTCAAGGGTAGCCTAGGGTTAGGGTTAGGCTTAGGGTTAGGCTTAGGGTACGGCTTAGGGTACGGGTTCGGGGAGGGGTTCGGGTACGGCGTAGGGTATGGGTTAGGGTTAGGGTTAGGGTTAGTGTTAGGGTTAGGGCTCGGTTTAGAGTACGGGTTAGGATTAGGGTACGTTTTAGGGTTAGGGTAGGGGTTAGGGTTAGGGTACGCGTTAGGGTTAGGGTAGTTATTAAACCTATCCCACTCTCTAGATACCCCTTAGCACGTAAAGGAATATTATTTGGGAGTCCAGCCATGGAGAAGAGTTTAGACAATAGGATAAGATAAGGAACAAACCCATTATAAAGAAATCACATTAGGATTCTCTTTTTAAGCTGTTCCTTCAAACACTAGTGCTTAGGAAATCTATTGGAGGCAGAAGCAGTCAAGGGTAGCCTAGGGTTAGGGTTAGGCTTAGGGTTAGGGTTAGGGTACGGCTTAGGGTACGGTTCGGGGAGGGGTTCGGGTACGGCGTAGGGTAAGGGTTAGGGTTAGGGTTAGGGTTAGTGTTAGGGTTAGGGCTCGGTTTAGGGTACGGGTTAGGATTAGGGTACGTGTTAGGGTTAGGGTAGGGGTTAGGGTTAGGGTACGCGTTAGGGTTAGGGTAGTTATTAAACCTATCCCACTCTCTAGATACCCCTTAGCACGTAAAGGAATATTATTTGGGGTCCAGCCATGGAGAAGAGTTTAGACACTAGGATAAGATAAGGAACACACCCATTATAAAGAAATCACATTAGGATTCTCTTTTTAAGCTGTTCCTTCAAACACTAGTGCTTAGGAAATCTATTGGAGGCAGAAGCAGTCAAGGGTAGCCTAGGGTTAGGGTTAGGCTTAGGGTACGGCTTAGGGTACGGGTTCGGGGAGGGGTTCGGGTACGGCGTAGGGTATGGGTTAGGGTTAGGGTTAGTGTTAGGGTTAGGGCTCGGTTTAGGGTACGGGTTAGGATTAGGGTACGTGTTAGGGTTAGGGTAGGGGTTAGGGTTAGGGTACGCGTTAGGGTTAGGGTAGTTATTAAACCTATCCCACTCTCTAGATACCCCTTAGCACGTAAAGGAATATTATTTGGGGGTCCAGCCATGGAGAAGAGTTTAGACACTAGGATAAGATAAGGAACACACCCATTATAAAGAAATCACATTAGGATTCTCTTTTTAAGCTGTTCCTTCAAACACTAGTGCTTAGGAAATCTATTGGAGGCAGAAGCAGTCAAGGGTAGCCTAGGGTTAGGGTTAGGCTTAGGGTTAGGGTTAGGGTACGGCTTAGGGTACGGTTTCGGCGAGGGGTTCGGGTACGGCGTAGGGTATGGGTCAGGGTTAGGGTTAGGGTTAGTGTTAGGGTTAGGGCTCGGTTTAGGGTACGGGTTAGGATTAGGGTACGTGTTAGGGTTAGGGTAGGTGTTAGGGTTAGGGTACGCGTTAGGGTTAGGGTAGTTATTAAACCTATCCCACTCTCTAGATACCCCTTAGCACGTAAAGGAATATTATTTGGGGGTCCAGCCATGGAGAAGAGTTTAGACACCAGGATAAGATAAGGAACACACCCATTATAAAGAAATCACATTAGGATTCTCTTTTTAAGCTGTTCCTTCAAACACTAGTGCTTAGGAAATCTATTGGAGGCAGAAGCAGTCAAGGGTAGCCTAGGGTTAGGGTTAGGCTTAGGGTTAGGCTTAGGGTACGGCTTAGGGTACGGGTTCGGGGAGGGGTTCGGGTACGGCGTAGGGTATGGGTTAGGGTTAGGGTTAGTGTTAGGGTTAGGGCTCGGTTTAGGGTACGGGTTAGGATTAGGGTACGTGTTAGGGTTAGGGTAGGGGTTAGGGTTAGGGTACGCGTTAGGGTTAGGGTAGTTATTAAACCTATCCCACTCTCTAGATACCCCTTAGCACGTAAAGGAATATTATTTGCGGGTCCAGCCATGGAGAAGAGTTTAGACACTAGGATAAAATAAGGAACACATACATTATAAAGAAATCACATTAGGATTCTCTTTTTAAGATGTTCCTTAAAACACTAGTGCTTAGGAAATCTATTGGAGGCAGAAGCAGTCAAGGGTAGCCTAGGGTTAGGGTTAGGCTTAGGGTTAGGGTTAGGGTACGGCTTAGGGTAGGGGTTCGGGGAGGTGCTCGGGTACGGCGTAGGGTATGGGTTAGGGTTAGGGTTAGGGTTCGTGTTAGGGTTAGGGCTCGGTTTAGGGTACGGGTTAGGATTAGGGTACGTGTTAGGGTTAGGGTAGGGGTTAGGGTTAGGGTACGCGTTAGGGTTAGGGTAGTTATTAAACCTATCCCACTCTCTAGATACCCCTTAGCACGTAAAGGAATATTATTTGGGGGTCCAGCCACGGAGAAGAGTTTAGACACTAGGATAAGATAAGGAACACACCCATTATAAAGAAATCACATTAGGATTCTCTTTTTAAGCTGTTCCTTCAAACACTAGTGCTTAGGAAATCTATTGGAGGCAGAAGCAGTCAAGGGTAGCCTAGGGTTAGGGTTAGGCTTAGGGTTAGGGTTAGGGTACGGCTTAGGGTACGGTTCGGGGAGGGGTTCGGGTACGGCGTAGGGTATGGGTTAGGGTTAGGGTTAGGGTTAGTGTTAGGGTTAGGGCTCGGTTTAGTGTACGGGTTAGGATTAGGGTACGTGTTAGGGTTAGGGTAGGGGTTAGGGTTAGGGTACGCGTTAGGGTTAGGGTAGTTATTAAACCTATCCCACTCTCTAGATACCCCTTAGCACGTAAAGGAATATTATTTGGGGGTCCAGCCATGGAGAAGAGTTTAGACACTAGGATAAGATAAGGAACACACCCATTATAAAGAAATCACATTAGGATTCTCTTTTTAAGCTGTTCCTTCAAACACTAGTGCTTAGGAAATCTATTGGAGGCAGAAGCAGTCAAGGGTAGCCTAGGGTTAGGGTTAGGCTTAGGGTTAGGGTTAGGGTACGGCTTAGGGTACGGTTTCGGGGAGGGGTTCGGGTACGGCGTAGGGTATGGGTTAGGGTTAGGGTTAGTGTTAGGGTTAGGGCTCGGTTTAGGGTACGGGTTAGGATTAGGGTACGTGTTAGGGTTAGGGTAGGGGTTAGGGTTAGGGTACGCGTTAGGGTTAGGGTAGTTATTAAACCTATCCCACTCTCTAGATACCCCTTAGCACGTAAAGGAATATTATTTGGGGGTCCAGCCATGGAGAAGAGTTTAGACACTAGGATAAGATAAGGAACACACCCATTATAAAGAAATCACATTAGGATTCTCTTTTTAAGCTGTTCCTTCAAACACTAGTGCTTAGGAAATCTATTGGAGGCAGAAGCAGTCAAGGGTAGCCTAGGGTTAGGGTTAGGCTTAGGGTTAGGGTTAGGGTACGGCTTAGGGTACGGTTTCGGCGAGGGGTTCGGGTACGGCGTAGGGTATGGGTCAGGGTTAGGGTTAGGGTTAGTGTTAGGGTTAGGGCTCGGTTTAGGGTACGGGTTAGGATTAGGGTACGTGTTAGGGTTAGGGTAGGTGTTAGGGTTAGGGTACGCGTTAGGGTTAGGGTAGTTATTAAACCTATCCCACTCTCTAGATACCCCTTAGCACGTAAAGGAATATTATTTGGGGGTCCAGCCATGGAGAAGAGTTTAGACACTAGGATAAGATAAGGAACACACCCATTATAAAGAAATCACATTAGGATTCTCTTTTTAAGCTGTTCCTTCAAACACTAGTGCTTAGGAAATCTATTGGAGGCAGAAGCAGTCAAGGGTAGCCTAGGGTTAGGGTTAGGCTTAGGGTTAGGCTTAGGGTACGGCTTAGGGTACGGGTTCGGGGAGGGGTTCGGGTACGGCGTAGGGTATGGGTTAGGGTTAGGGTTAGGGTTAGTGTTAGGGTTAGGGCTCGGTTTAGAGTACGGGTTAGGATTAGGGTACGTTTTAGGGTTAGGGTAGGGGTTAGGGTTAGGGTACGCGTTAGGGTTAGGGTAGTTATTAAACCTATCCCACTCTCTAGATACCCCTTAGCACGTAAAGGAATATTATTTGGGAGTCCAGCCATGGAGAAGAGTTTAGACAATAGGATAAGATAAGGAACAAACCCATTATAAAGAAATCACATTAGGATTCTCTTTTTAAGCTGTTCCTTCAAACACTAGTGCTTAGGAAATCTATTGGAGGCAGAAGCAGTCAAGGGTAGCCTAGGGTTAGGGTTAGGCTTAGGGTTAGGGTTAGGGTACGGCTTAGGGTACGGTTCGGGGAGGGGTTCGGGTACGGCGTAGGGTAAGGGTTAGGGTTAGGGTTAGGGTTAGTGTTAGGGTTAGGGCTCGGTTTAGGGTACGGGTTAGGATTAGGGTACGTGTTAGGGTTAGGGTAGGGGTTAGGGTTAGGGTACGCGTTAGGGTTAGGGTAGTTATTAAACCTATCCCACTCTCTAGATACCCCTTAGCACGTAAAGGAATATTATTTGGGGTCCAGCCATGGAGAAGAGTTTAGACACTAGGATAAGATAAGGAACACACCCATTATAAAGAAATCACATTAGGATTCTCTTTTTAAGCTGTTCCTTCAAACACTAGTGCTTAGGAAATCTATTGGAGGCAGAAGCAGTCAAGGGTAGCCTAGGGTTAGGGTTAGGCTTAGGGTACGGCTTAGGGTACGGGTTCGGGGAGGGGTTCGGGTACGGCGTAGGGTATGGGTTAGGGTTAGGGTTAGTGTTAGGGTTAGGGCTCGGTTTAGGGTACGGGTTAGGATTAGGGTACGTGTTAGGGTTAGGGTAGGGGTTAGGGTTAGGGTACGCGTTAGGGTTAGGGTAGTTATTAAACCTATCCCACTCTCTAGATACCCCTTAGCACGTAAAGGAATATTATTTGGGGGTCCAGCCATGGAGAAGAGTTTAGACACTAGGATAAGATAAGGAACACACCCATTATAAAGAAATCACATTAGGATTCTCTTTTTAAGCTGTTCCTTCAAACACTAGTGCTTAGGAAATCTATTGGAGGCAGAAGCAGTCAAGGGTAGCCTAGGGTTAGGGTTAGGCTTAGGGTTAGGGTTAGGGTACGGCTTAGGGTACGGTTTCGGCGAGGGGTTCGGGTACGGCGTAGGGTATGGGTCAGGGTTAGGGTTAGGGTTAGTGTTAGGGTTAGGGCTCGGTTTAGGGTACGGGTTAGGATTAGGGTACGTGTTAGGGTTAGGGTAGGTGTTAGGGTTAGGGTACGCGTTAGGGTTAGGGTAGTTATTAAACCTATCCCACTCTCTAGATACCCCTTAGCACGTAAAGGAATATTATTTGGGGGTCCAGCCATGGAGAAGAGTTTAGACACCAGGATAAGATAAGGAACACACCCATTATAAAGAAATCACATTAGGATTCTCTTTTTAAGCTGTTCCTTCAAACACTAGTGCTTAGGAAATCTATTGGAGGCAGAAGCAGTCAAGGGTAGCCTAGGGTTAGGGTTAGGCTTAGGGTTAGGCTTAGGGTACGGCTTAGGGTACGGGTTCGGGGAGGGGTTCGGGTACGGCGTAGGGTATGGGTTAGGGTTAGGGTTAGTGTTAGGGTTAGGGCTCGGTTTAGGGTACGGGTTAGGATTAGGGTACGTGTTAGGGTTAGGGTAGGGGTTAGGGTTAGGGTACGCGTTAGGGTTAGGGTAGTTATTAAACCTATCCCACTCTCTAGATACCCCTTAGCACGTAAAGGAATATTATTTGCGGGTCCAGCCATGGAGAAGAGTTTAGACACTAGGATAAAATAAGGAACACATACATTATAAAGAAATCACATTAGGATTCTCTTTTTAAGATGTTCCTTAAAACACTAGTGCTTAGGAAATCTATTGGAGGCAGAAGCAGTCAAGGGTAGCCTAGGGTTAGGGTTAGGCTTAGGGTTAGGGTTAGGGTACGGCTTAGGGTAGGGGTTCGGGGAGGTGCTCGGGTACGGCGTAGGGTATGGGTTAGGGTTAGGGTTAGGGTTCGTGTTAGGGTTAGGGCTCGGTTTAGGGTACGGGTTAGGATTAGGGTACGTGTTAGGGTTAGGGTAGGGGTTAGGGTTAGGGTACGCGTTAGGGTTAGGGTAGTTATTAAACCTATCCCACTCTCTAGATACCCCTTAGCACGTAAAGGAATATTATTTGGGGGTCCAGCCACGGAGAAGAGTTTAGACACTAGGATAAGATAAGGAACACACCCATTATAAAGAAATCACATTAGGATTCTCTTTTTAAGCTGTTCCTTCAAACACTAGTGCTTAGGAAATCTATTGGAGGCAGAAGCAGTCAAGGGTAGCCTAGGGTTAGGGTTAGGCTTAGGGTTAGGGTTAGGGTACGGCTTAGGGTACGGTTCGGGGAGGGGTTCGGGTACGGCGTAGGGTATGGGTTAGGGTTAGGGTTAGGGTTAGTGTTAGGGTTAGGGCTCGGTTTAGTGTACGGGTTAGGATTAGGGTACGTGTTAGGGTTAGGGTAGGGGTTAGGGTTAGGGTACGCGTTAGGGTTAGGGTAGTTATTAAACCTATCCCACTCTCTAGATACCCCTTAGCACGTAAAGGAATATTATTTGGGGGTCCAGCCATGGAGAAGAGTTTAGACACTAGGATAAGATAAGGAACACACCCATTATAAAGAAATCACATTAGGATTCTCTTTTTAAGCTGTTCCTTCAAACACTAGTGCTTAGGAAATCTATTGGAGGCAGAAGCAGTCAAGGGTAGCCTAGGGTTAGGGTTAGGCTTAGGGTTAGGGTTAGGGTACGGCTTAGGGTACGGTTTCGGGGAGGGGTTCGGGTACGGCGTAGGGTATGGGTTAGGGTTAGGGTTAGTGTTAGGGTTAGGGCTCGGTTTAGGGTACGGGTTAGGATTAGGGTACGTGTTAGGGTTAGGGTAGGGGTTAGGGTTAGGGTACGCGTTAGGGTTAGGGTAGTTATTAAACCTATCCCACTCTCTAGATACCCCTTAGCACGTAAAGGAATATTATTTGGGGGTCCAGCCATGGAGAAGAGTTTAGACACTAGGATAAGATAAGGAACACACCCATTATAAAGAAATCACATTAGGATTCTCTTTTTAAGCTGTTCCTTCAAACACTAGTGCTTAGGAAATCTATTGGAGGCAGAAGCAGTCAAGGGTAGCCTAGGGTTAGGGTTAGGCTTAGGGTTAGGGTTAGGGTACGGCTTAGGGTACGGTTTCGGCGAGGGGTTCGGGTACGGCGTAGGGTATGGGTCAGGGTTAGGGTTAGGGTTAGTGTTAGGGTTAGGGCTCGGTTTAGGGTACGGGTTAGGATTAGGGTACGTGTTAGGGTTAGGGTAGGTGTTAGGGTTAGGGTACGCGTTAGGGTTAGGGTAGTTATTAAACCTATCCCACTCTCTAGATACCCCTTAGCACGTAAAGGAATATTATTTGGGGGTCCAGCCATGGAGAAGAGTTTAGACACCAGGATAAGATAAGGAACACACCCATTATAAAGAAATCACATTAGGATTCTCTTTTTCAGCTGTTCCTTCAAACACTAGTGCTTAGGAAATCTATTGGAGGCAGAAGCAGTCAAGGGTAGCCTAGGGTTAGGGTTAGGCTTAGGGTTAGGCTTAGGGTACGGCTTAGGGTACGGGTTCGGGGAGGGTTTCGGGTACGGCGTAGGGTATGGGTTAGGGTTAGGGTTAGTGTTAGGGTTAGGGCTCGGTTTAGGGTACGGGTTAGGATTAGGGTACGTGTTAGGGTTAGGGTAGGGGTTAGGGTTAGGGTACGTGTTAGGGTTAGGGTAGTTATTAAACCTATCCCACTCTCTAGATACCCCTTAGCACGTAAAGGAATATTATTTGCGGGTCCAGCCATGGAGAAGAGTTTAGACACTAGGATAAAATAAGGAACACATACATTATAAAGAAATCACATTAGGATTCTCTTTTTAAGATGTTCCTTCAAACACTAGTGCTTAGGAAATCTATTGGAGGCAGAAGCAGTCAAGGGTAGCCTAGGGTTAGGGTTAGGCTTAGGGTACGGCTTAGGGTACGGCTTAGGGTACGGTTCGGGGAGGGGTTCGGGTACGGCGTAGGGTATGGGTTAGGGTTAGGGTTAGGGTTAGTGTTAGGGTTAGGGCTCGGTTTAGGGTACGGGTTAGGATTAGGGTACGTGTTAGGGTTAGGGTAGGGGTTAGGGTTAGGGTACGCGTTAGGGTTAGGGTAGTTATTAAACCTATCCCACTCTCTAGATACCCCTTAGCACGTAAAGGAATATTATTTGGGGGTCCAGCCATGGAGAAGAGTTTAGACACTAGGATAAGATAAGGAACACACCCATTATAAAGAAATCACATTAGGATTCTCTTTTTAAGCTGTTCCTTCAAACACTAGTGCTTAGGAAATCTATTGGAGGCAGAAGCAGTCAAGGGTAGCCTAGGGTTAGGGTTAGGCTTAGGGTTAGGCTTAGGGTACGGCTTAGGGTACGGGTTCGGGGAGGGGTTCGGGTACGGCGTAGGGTATGGGTTAGGGTTAGGGTTAGTGTTAGGGTTAGGGCTCGGTTTAGGGTACGGGTTAGGATTAGGGTACGTGTTAGGATTAGGGTAGGGGTTAGGGTTAGGGTACGTGTTAGGGTTAGGGTAGTTATTAAACCTATCCCACTCTCTAGATACCCCTTAGCACGTAAAGGAATATTATTTGCGGGTCCAGCCATGGAGAAGAGTTTAGACACTAGGATAAAATAAGGAACACATACATTATAAAGAAATCACATTAGGATTCTCTTTTTAAGATGTTCCTTAAAACACTAGTGCTTAGGAAATCTATTGGAGGCAGAAGCAGTCAAGGGTAGCCTAGGGTTAGGGTTAGGCTTAGGGTTAGGGTTAGGGTACGGCTTAGGGTAGGGGTTCGGGGAGGTGCTCGGGTACGGCGTAGGGTATGGGTTAGGGTTAGGGTTAGGGTTCGTGTTAGGGTTAGGGCTCGGTTTAGGGTACGGGTTAGGATTAGGGTACGTGTTAGGGTTAGGGTAGGGGTTAGGGTTAGGGTACGCCTTAGGGTTAGGGTAGTTATTAAACCTATCCCACTCTCTAGATACCCCTTAGCACGTAAAGGAATATTATTTGGGGGTCCAGCCACGGAGAAGAGTTTAGACACTAGGATAAGATAAGGAACACACCCATTATAAAGAAATCACATTAGGATTCTCTTTTTAAGCTGTTCCTTCAAACACTAGTGCTTAGGAAATCTATTGGAGGCAGAAGCAGTCAAGGGTAGCCTAGGGTTAGGGTTAGGCTTAGGGTTAGGGTTAGGGTACGGCTTAGGGTACGGTTCGGGGAGGGGTTCGGGTACGGCGTAGGGTATGGGTTAGGGTTAGTGTTAGGGTTAGTGTTAGGGTTAGGGCTCGGTTTAGGGTACGGGTTAGGATTAGGGTACGTGATAGGGTTAGGGTAGGGGTTAGGGTTAGGGTACGCGTTAGGGTTAGGGTAGTTATTAAACCTATCCCACTCTCTAGATACCCCTTAGCACGTAAAGGAATATTATTTGGGGGTCCAGCCATGGAGAAGAGTTTAGACACTAGGATAAGATAAGGAACACACCCATTATAAAGAAATCACATTAGGATTCTCTTTTTAAGCTGTTCCTTCAAACACTAGTGCTTAGGAAATCTATTGGAGGCAGAAGCAGTCAAGGGTAGCCTAGGGTTAGGGTTAGGCTTAGGGTACGGCTTAGGGTACGGGTTCGGGGAGGGGTTCGGGTACGGCGTAGGGTATGGGTTAGGGTTAGGGTTAGTGTTAGGGTTAGGGTTAGGGCTCGGTTTAGGGTACGGGTTAGGATTAGGGTACGTGTTAGGGTTAGGGTAGGTGTTAGGGTTAGGGTACGCGTTAGGGTTAGGGTAGTTATTAAACCTATCCCACTCTCTAGATACCCCTTAGCACGTAAAGGAATATTATTTGGGGGTCCAGCCATGGAGAAGAGTTTAGACACTAGGATAAGATAAGGAACACACCCATTATAAAGAAATCACATTAGGATTCTCTTTTTAAGCTGTTCCTTCAAACACTAGTGCTTAGGAAATCTATTGGAGGCAGAAGCAGTCAAGGGTAGCCTAGGGTTAGGGTTAGGCTTAGGGTTAGGCTTAGGGTACGGCTTAGGGTACGGGTTCGGGGAGGGGTTCGGGTACGGCGTAGGGTATGGGTTAGGGTTAGGGTTAGTGTTAGGGTTAGGGCTCGGTTTAGGGTTCGGGTTAGGATTAGGGTACGTGTTAGGGTTAGGGTAGGGGTTAGGGTTAGGGTACGCGTTAGGGTTAGGGTAGTTATTAAACCTATCCCACTCTCTAGATACCCCTTAGCACGTAAAGGAATATTATTTGCGGGTCCAGCCATGGAGAAGAGTTTAGACACTAGGATAAAATAAGGAACACATACATTATAAAGAAATCACATTAGGATTCTCTTTTTAAGATGTTCCTTAAAACACTAGTGCTTAGGAAATCTATTGGAGGCAGAAGCAGTCAAGGGTAGCCTAGGGTTAGGGTTAGGCTTAGGGTTAGGGTTAGGGTACGGCTTTGGGTAGGGGTTCGGGGAGGTGCTCGGGTACGGCGTAGGGTATGGGTTAGGGTTAGGGTTAGTGTTCGTGTTAGGGTTAGGGCTCGGTTTAGGGTACGGGTTAGGATTAGGGTACGTGTTAGGGTTAGGGTAGGGGTTAGGGTTAGGGTACGCGTTAGGGTTAGGGTAGTTATTAAACCTATCCCACTCTCTAGATACCCCTTAGCACGTAAAGGAATATTATTTGGGGGTCCAGCCATGGAGAAGAGTTTAGACACTAGGATAAGATAAGGAACACACCCATTATAAAGAAATCACATTAGGATTCTCTTTTTAAGCTGTTCCTTCAAACACTAGTGCTTAGGAAATCTATTGGAGGCAGAAGCAGTCAAGGGTAGCCTAGGGTTAGGGTTAGGCTTAGGGTACGGCTTAGGGTACGGGTTCGGGGAGGGTTTCGGGTACGGCGTAGGGTATGGGTTAGGGTTAGGGTTAGTGTTAGGGTTAGGGCTCGGTTTAGGGTACGGGTTAGGATTAGGGTACGTGTTAGGGTTAGGGTAGGGGTTAGGGTTAGGGTACGCGTTAGGGTTAGGGTAGTTATTAAACCTATCCCACTCTCTAGATACCCCTTAGCATGTAAAGGAATATTATTTGCGGGTCCAGCCATGGAGAAGAGTTTAGACACTAGGATAAAATAAGGAACACATACATTATAAAGAAATCACATTAGGATTCTCTTTTTAAGCTGTTCCTTCAAACACTAGTGCTTAGGAAATCTATTGGAGGCAGAAGCAGTCAAGGGTAGCCTAGGGTTAGGGTTAGGCTTAGGGTACGGCTTAGGGTACGGGTTCGGGGAGGGGTTCGGGTACGGCGTAGGGTATGGGTTAGGGTTAGGGTTAGTGTTAGGGTTAGGGCTCGGTTTAGGGTACGGGTTAGGATTAGGGTACGTGTTAGGGTTAGGGTAGGGGTTAGGGTTAGGGTACGCGTTAGGGTTAGGGTAGTTATTAAACCTATCCCACTCTCTAGATACCCCTTAGCACGTAAAGGAATATTATTTGCGGGTCCAGCCATGGAGAAGAGTTTAGACACTAGGATAAAATAAGGAACACATACATTATAAAGAAATCACATTAGGATTCTCTTTTTAAGATGTTCCTTAAAACACTAGTGCTTAGGAAATCTATTGGAGGCAGAAGCAGTCAAGGGTAGCCTAGGGTTAGGGTTACGCTTAGGGTTAGGGTTAGGGTACGGCTTAGGGTACGGTTTCGGGGAGGGGTTCTGGTACGGCGTAGGGTATGGGTTAGGGTTAGGGTTAGGGCTCGGTTTAGGGTACGGGTTAGGATTAGGATACGTGTTAGGGTTAGGGTACGGTTTAGGGTTAGGGTACGCGTTAGGGTTAGGGTAGTTATTAAACCTATCCCACTCTCTAGATACCCCTTAGCACGTAAAGGAATATTATTTGGGGGTCCAGCCATGGAGAAGAGTTTAGACACTAGGATAAGATAAGGAACACACCCATTATAAAGAAATCACATTAGGATTCTCTTTTTAAGCTGTTCCTTCAAACACTAGTGCTTAGGAAATCTATTGGAGGCAGAAGCAGTCAAGGGTAGCCTAGGGTTAGGGTTAGGCTTAGGGTACGGCTTAGGGTACGGCTTAGGGTACGGTTCGGGGAGGGGTTCGGGTACGGCGTAGGGTATGGGTTAGGGTTAGTGTTAGGGTTAGTGTTAGGGTTAGGGCTCGGTTTAGGGTACGGGTTAGGATTAGGGTACGTGTTAGGGTTAGGGTAGGGGTTAGGGTTAGGGTACGCGTTAGGGTTAGGGTAGTTATTAAACCTATCCCACTCTCTAGATACCCCTTAGCACGTAAAGGAATATTATTTTGGGGTCCAGCCATGGAGAAGAGTTTAGACACTAGGATAAGATAAGGAACACACCCATTATAAAGAAATCACATTAGGATTCTCTTTTTAAGCTGTTCCTTCAAACACTAGTGCTTAGGAAATCTATTGGAGGCAGAAGCAGTCAAGGGTAGCCTAGGGTTAGGGTTAGGCTTAGGGTACGGCTTAGGGTACGGGTTCGGGGAGGGGTTCGGGTACGGCGTAGGGTATGGGTTAGGGTTAGGGTTAGTGTTAGGGTTAGGGTTAGGGCTCGGTTTAGGGTACGGGTTAGGATTAGGGTACGTGTTAGGGTTAGGGTAGGTGTTAGGGTTAGGGTACGCGTTAGGGTTAGGGTAGTTATTAAACCTATCCCACTCTCTAGATACCCCTTAGCACGTAAAGGAATATTATTTGGGGGTCCAGCCATGGAGAAGAGTTTAGACACTAGGATAAGATAAGGAACACACCCATTATAAAGAAATCACATTAGGATTCTCTTTTTAAGCTGTTCCTTCAAACACTAGTGCTTAGGAAATCTATTGGAGGCAGAAGCAGTCAAGGGTAGCCTAGGGTTAGGGTTAGGCTTAGGGTTAGGCTTAGGGTACGGCTTAGGGTACGGGTTCGGGGAGGGGTTCGGGTACGGCGTAGGGTATGGGTTAGGGTTAGGGTTAGTGTTAGGGTTAGGGCTCGGTTTAGGGTATGGGTTAGGATTAGGGTACGTGTTAGGGTTAGGGTAGGGGTTAGGGTTAGGGTACGCGTTAGGGTTAGGGTAGTTATTAAACCTATCCCACTCTCTAGATACCCCTTAGCACGTAAAGGAATATTATTTGCGGGTCCAGCCATGGAGAAGAGTTTAGACACTAGGATAAGATAAGGAACACACCCATTATAAAGAAATCACATTAGGATTCTCTTTTTAAGCTGTTCCTTCAAACACTAGTGCTTAGGAAATCTATTGGAGGCAAAAGCAGTCAAGGGTAGCCTAGGGTTAGGGTTAGGCTTAGGGTTAGGGTTAGGGTACGGCTTAGGGTACGGTTTCGGGGAGGGGTTCGGGTACGGCGT
Organism: Balaenoptera ricei; assembly: GCF_028023285.1. Classification (NCBI taxonomy): domain Eukaryota; kingdom Metazoa; phylum Chordata; class Mammalia; order Artiodactyla; family Balaenopteridae; genus Balaenoptera; species Balaenoptera ricei. The sequence continues at coordinate 250,166 of NW_026777521.1, forward strand.
AGGGTATGGGTTAGGGTTAGGGTTAGGGCTCGGTTTAGGGTACGGGTTAGGATTAGGATACGTGTTAGGGTTAGGGTACGGTTTAGGGTTAGGGTACGCGTTAGGGTTAGGGTAGTTATTAAACCTATCCCACTCTCTAGATACCCCTTAGCACGTAAAGGAATATTATTTGGGGGTCCAGCCATGGAGAAGAGTTTAGACACTAGGATAAGATAAGGAACACACCCATTATAAAGAAATCACATTAGGATTCTCTTTTTAAGCTGTTCCTTCAAACACTAGTGCTTAGGAAATCTATTGGAGGCAGAAGCAGTCAAGGGTAGCCTAGGGTTAGGGTTAGGCTTAGGGTTAGGCTTAGGGTACGGCTTAGGGTACGGGTTCGGGGAGGGGTTCGGGTACGGCGTAGGGTATGGGTTAGGGTTAGGGTTAGTGTTAGGGTTAGGGCTCGGTTTAGAGTACGGGTTAGGATTAGGGTACGTTTTAGGGTTAGGGTAGGGGTTAGGGTTAGGGTACGCGTTAGGGTTAGGGTAGTTATTAAACCTATCCCACTCTCTAGATACCCCTTAGCACGTAAAGGAATATTATTTGGGAGTCCAGCCATGGAGAAGAGTTTAGACACTAGGATAAGATAAGGAACACACCCATTATAAAGAAATCACATTAGGATTCTCTTTTTAAGCTGTTCCTTCAAACACTAGTGCTTAGGAAATCTATTGGAGGCAGAAGCAGTCAAGGGTAGCCTAGGGTTAGGGTTAGGCTTAGGGTTAGGGTTAGGGTACGGCTTAGGGTACGGTTCGGGGAGGGGTTCGGGTACGGCATAGGGTATGGGTTAGGGTTAGGGTTAGGGTTAGTGTTAGGGTTAGGGCTCGGTTTAGGGTACGGGTTAGGATTAGGGTACGTGTTAGGGTTAGGGTAGGGGTTAGGGTTAGGGTACGCGTTAGGGTTAGGGTAGTTATTAAACCTATCCCACTCTCTAGATACCCCTTAGCACGTAAAGGAATATTATTTGGGGGTCCAGCCATGGAGAAGAGTTTAGACACTAGGATAAGATAAGGAACACACCCATTATAAAGAAATCACATTAGGATTCTCTTTTTAAGCTGTTCCTTCAAACACTAGTGCTTAGGAAATCTATTGGAGGCAGAAGCAGTCAAGGGTAGCCTAGGGTTAGGGTTAGGCTTAGGGTACGGCTTAGGGTACGGGTTCGGGGAGGGTTTCGGGTACGGCGTAGGGTATGGGTTAGGGTTAGGGTTAGTGTTAGGGTTAGGGCTCGGTTTAGGGTACGGGTTAGGATTAGGGTACGTGTTAGGGTTAGGGTAGGGGTTAGGGTTAGGGTACGCGTTAGGGTTAGGGTAGTTATTAAACCTATCCCACTCTCTAGATACCCCTTAGCATGTAAAGGAATATTATTTGCGGGTCCAGCCATGGAGAAGAGTTTAGACACTAGGATAAAATAAGGAACACATACATTATAAAGAAATCACATTAGGATTCTCTTTTTAAGCTGTTCCTTCAAACACTAGTGCTTAGGAAATCTATTGGAGGCAGAAGCAGTCAAGGGTAGCCTAGGGTTAGGGTTAGGCTTAGGGTACGGCTTAGGGTACGGGTTCGGGGAGGGGTTCGGGTACGGCGTAGGGTATGGGTTAGGGTTAGGGTTAGTGTTAGGGTTAGGGCTCGGTTTAGGGTACGGGTTAGGATTAGGGTACGTGTTAGGGTTAGGGTAGGGGTTAGGGTTAGGGTACGCGTTAGGGTTAGGGTAGTTATTAAACCTATCCCACTCTCTAGATACCCCTTAGCACGTAAAGGAATATTATTTGCGGGTCCAGCCATGGAGAAGAGTTTAGACACTAGGATAAAATAAGGAACACATACATTATAAAGAAATCACATTAGGATTCTCTTTTTAAGATGTTCCTTAAAACACTAGTGCTTAGGAAATCTATTGGAGGCAGAAGCAGTCAAGGGTAGCCTAGGGTTAGGGTTACGCTTAGGGTTAGGGTTAGGGTACGGCTTAGGGTACGGTTTCGGGGAGGGGTTCTGGTACGGCGTAGGGTATGGGTTAGGGTTAGGGTTAGGGCTCGGTTTAGGGTACGGGTTAGGATTAGGATACGTGTTAGTGTTAGGGTACGGTTTAGGGTTAGGGTACGCGTTAGGGTTAGGGTAGTTATTAAACCTATCCCACTCTCTAGATACCCCTTAGCACGTAAAGGAATATTATTTGGGGGTCCAGCCATGGAGAAGAGTTTAGACACTAGGATAAGATAAGGAACACACCCATTATAAAGAAATCACATTAGGATTCTCTTTTTAAGCTGTTCCTTCAAACACTAGTGCTTAGGAAATCTATTGGAGGCAGAAGCAGTCAAGGGTAGCCTAGGGTTAGGGTTAGGCTTAGGGTTAGGGTTAGGGTACGGCTTAGGGTACGGTTCGCGGAGGGGTTCGGGTACGGCGTAGGGTATGGGTTAGGGTTAGTGTTAGGGTTAGTGTTAGGGTTAGGGCTCGGTTTAGGGTACGGGTTAGGATTAGGGTACGTGTTAGGGTTAGGGTAGGGGTTAGGGTTAGGGTACGCGTTAGGGTTAGGGTAGTTATTAAACCTATCCCACTCTCTAGATACCCCTTAGCACGTAAAGGAATATTATTTGGGGGTCCAGCCATGGAGAAGAGTTTAGACACTAGGATAAGATAAGGAACACACCCATTATAAAGAAATCACATTAGGATTCTCTTTTTAAGCTGTTCCTTCAAACACTAGTGCTTAGGAAATCTATTGAAGGCAGAAGCAGTCAAGGGTAGCCTAGGGTTAGGGTTAGGCTTAGGGTACGGCTTAGGGTACGGGTTCGGGGAGGGGTTCGGGTACGGCGTAGGGTATGGGTTAGGGTTAGGGTTAGTGTTAGGGTTAGGGCTCGGTTTAGGGTACGGGTTAGGATTAGGGTACGTGTTAGGGTTAGGGTAGGGGTTAGGGTTAGGGTACGCGTTAGGGTTAGGGTAGTTATTAAACCTATCCCACTCTCTAGATACCCCTTAGCACGTAAAGGAATATTATTTGCGGGTCCAGCCATGGAGAAGAGTTTAGACACTAGGATAAAATAAGGAACACATACATTATAAAGAAATCACATTAGGATTCTCTTTTTAAGATGTTCCTTAAAACACTAGTGCTTAGGAAATCTATTGGAGGCAGAAGCAGTCAAGGGTAGCCTAGGGTTAGGGTTAGGCTTAGGGTTAGGGTTAGGGTACGGCTTTGGGTAGGGGTTCGGGGAGGTGCTCGGGTACGGCGTAGGGTATGGGTTAGGGTTAGGGTTAGTGTTCGTGTTAGGGTTAGGGCTCGGTTTAGGGTACGGGTTAGGATTAGGGTACGTGTTAGGGTTAGGGTAGGGGTTAGGGTTAGGGTACGCATTAGGGTTAGGGTAGTTATTAAACCTATCCCACTCTCTAGATACCCCTTAGCACGTAAAGGAATATTATTTGGGGGTCCAGCCATGGAGAAGAGTTTAGACACTAGGATAAGATAAGGAACACACCCATTATAAAGAAATCACATTAGGATTCTCTTTTTAAGCTGTTCCTTCAAACACTAGTGCTTAGGAAATCTATTGGAGGCAAAAGCAGTCAAGGGTAGCCTAGGGTTAGGGTTAGGCTTAGGGTTAGGGTTAGGGTACGGCTTAGGGTACGGTTTCGGGGAGGGGTTCGGGTACGGCGTAGGGTATGGGTTAGGGTTAGGGTTAGGGCTCGGTTTAGGGTACGGGTTAGGATTAGGATACGTGTTAGGGTTAGGGTACGGTTTAGGGTTAGGGTACGCGTTAGGGTTAGGGTAGTTATTAAACCTATCCCACTCTCTAGATACCCCTTAGCACGTAAAGGAATATTATTTGGGGGTCCAGCCATGGAGAAGAGTTTAGACACTAGGATAAGATAAGGAACACACCCATTATAAAGAAATCACATTAGGATTCTCTTTTTAAGCTGTTCCTTCAAACACTAGTGCTTAGGAAATCTATTGGAGGCAGAAGCAGTCAAGGGTAGCCTAGGGTTAGGGTTAGGCTTAGGGTTAGGCTTAGGGTACGGCTTAGGGTACGGGTTCGGGGAGGGGTTCGGGTACGGCGTAGGGTATGGGTTAGGGTTAGGGTTAGTGTTAGGGTTAGGGCTCGGTTTAGGGTACGGGTTAGGATTAGGGTACGTGTTAGGGTTAGGGTAGGGGTTAGGGTTAGGGTACGCGTTAGGGTTAGGGTAGTTATTAAACCTATCCCACTCTCTAGATACCCCTTAGCACGTAAAGGAATATTATTTGGGGGTCCAGCCATGGAGAAGAGTTTAGACACTAGGATAAGATAAGGAACACACCCATTATAAAGAAATCACATTAGGATTCTCTTTTTAAGCTGTTCCTTCAAACACTAGTGCTTAGGAAATCTATTGGAGGCAGAAGCAGTCAAGGGTAGCCTAGGGTTAGGGTTAGGCTTAGGGTACGGCTTAGGGTACGGCTTAGGGTACGGTTCGGGGAGGGGTTCGGGTACGGCGTAGGGTATGGGTTAGGGTTAGGGTTAGGGTTAGTGTTAGGGTTAGGGCTCGGTTTAGGGTACGGGTTAGGATTAGGGTACGTGTTAGGGTTAGGGTAGGGGTTAGGGTTAGGGTACGCGTTAGGGTTAGGGTAGTTATTAAACCTATCCCACTCTCTAGATACCCCTTAGCACGTAAAGGAATATTATTTGGGGGTCCAGCCATGGAGAAGAGTTTAGACACTAGGATAAGATAAGGAACACACCCATTATAAAGAAATCACATTAGGATTCTCTTTTTAAGCTGTTCCTTCAAACACTAGTGCTTAGGAAATCTATTGGAGGCAGAAGCAGTCAAGGGTAGCCTAGGGTTAGGGTTAGGCTTAGGGTTAGGCTTAGGGTACGGCTTAGGGTACGGGTTCGGGGAGGGGTTCGGGTACGGCGTAGGGTATGGGTTAGGGTTAGGGTTAGTGTTAGGGTTAGGGCTCGGTTTAGGGTACGGGTTAGGATTAGGGTACGTGTTAGGGTTAGGGTAGGGGTTAGGGTTAGGGTACGTGTTAGGGTTAGGGTAGTTATTAAACCTATCCCACTCTCTAGATACCCCTTAGCACGTAAAGGAATATTATTTGCGGGTCCAGCCATGGAGAAGAGTTTAGACACTAGGATAAGATAAGGAACACACCCATTATAAAGAAATCACATTAGGATTCTCTTTTTAAGCTGTTCCTTCAAACACTAGTGCTTAGGAAATCTATTGGAGGCAGAAGCAGTCAAGGGTAGCCTAGGGTTAGGGTTAGGCTTAGGGTTAGGGTTAGGGTACGGCTTAGGGTAGGGGTTCGGGGAGGTGCTCGGGTACGGCGTAGGGTATGGGTTAGGGTTAGGGTTAGGGTTCGTGTTAGGGTTAGGGCTCGGTTTAGGGTACGGGTTAGGATTAGGGTACGTTTTAGGGTTAGGGTAGGGGTTAGGGTTAGGGTACGCGTTAGGGTTAGGGTAGTTATTAAACCTATCCCACTCTCTAGATACCCCTTAGCACGTAAAGGAATATTATTTGGGGGTCCAGCCACGGAGAAGAGTTTAGACACTAGGATAAGATAAGGAACACACCCATTATAAAGAAATCACATTAGGATTCTCTTTTTAAGCTGTTCCTTCAAACACTAGTGCTTAGGAAATCTATTGGAGGCAGAAGCAGTCAAGGGTAGCCTAGGGTTAGGGTTAGGCTTAGGGTTAGGGTTAGGGTACGGCTTAGGGTACGGTTCGGGGAGGGGTTCGGGTACGGCGTAGGGTATGGGTTAGGGTTAGTGTTAGGGTTAGTGTTAGGGTTAGGGCTCGGTTTAGGGTACGGGTTAGGATTAGGGTACGTGTTAGGGTTAGGGTAGGGGTTAGGGTTAGGGTACGCGTTAGGGTTAGGGTAGTTATTAAACCTATCCCACTCTCTAGATACCCCTTAGCACGTAAAGGAATATTATTTGGGGGTCCAGCCATGGAGAAGAGTTTAGACACTAGGATAAGATAAGGAACACACCCATTATAAAGAAATCACATTAGGATTCTCTTTTTAAGCTGTTCCTTCAAACACTATTGCTTAGGAAATCTATTGGAGGCAGAAGCAGTCAAGGGTAGCCTAGGGTTAGGGTTAGGCTTAGGGTACGGCTTAGGGTACGGGTTCGGGGAGGGGTTCGGGTACGGCGTAGGGTATGGGTTAGGGTTAGGGTTAGTGTTAGGGTTAGGGTTAGGGCTCGGTTTAGGGTACGGGTTAGGATTAGGGTACGTGTTAGGGTTAGGGTAGGTGTTAGGGTTAGGGTACGCGTTAGGGTTAGGGTAGTTATTAAACCTATCCCACTCTCTAGATACCCCTTAGCACGTAAAGGAATATTATTTGGGGGTCCAGCCATGGAGAAGAGTTTAGACACTAGGATAAGATAAGGAACACACCCATTATAAAGAAATCACATTAGGATTCTCTTTTTAAGCTGTTCCTTCAAACACTAGTGCTTAGGAAATCTATTGGAGGCAGAAGCAGTCAAGGGTAGCCTAGGGTTAGGGTTAGGCTTAGGGTTAGGCTTAGGGTACGGCTTAGGGTACGGGTTCGGGGAGGGGTTCGGGTACGGCGTAGGGTATGGGTTAGGGTTAGGGTTAGTGTTAGGGTTAGGGCTCGGTTTAGGGTACGGGTTAGGATTAGGGTACGTGTTAGGGTTAGGGTAGGGGTTAGGGTTAGGGTACGCGTTAGGGTTAGGGTAGTTATTAAACCTATCCCACTCTCTAGATACCCCTTAGCACGTAAAGGAATATTATTTGCGGGTCCAGACATGGAGAAGAGTTTAGACACTAGGATAAAATAAGGAACACATACATTATAAAGAAATCACATTAGGATTCTCTTTTTAAGATGTTCCTTAAAACACTAGTGCTTAGGAAATCTATTGGAGGCAGAAGCAGTCAAGGGTAGCCTAGGGTTAGGGTTAGGCTTAGGGTTAGGGTTAGGGTACGGCTTTGGGTAGGGGTTCGGGGAGGTGCTCGGGTACGGCGTAGGGTATGGGTTAGAGTTAGGGTTCGTGTTAGGGTTAGGGCTCGGTTTAGGGTACGGGTTAGGATTAGGGTACGTGTTAGGGTTAGGGTAGGGGTTAGGGTTAGGGTACGCGTTAGGGTTAGGGTAGTTATTAAACCTATCCCACTCTCTAGATACCCCTTAGCACGTAAAGGAATATTATTTGGGGGTCCAGCCATGGAGAAGAGTTTAGACACTAGGATAAGATAAGGAACACACCCATTATAAAGAAATCACATTAGGATTCTCTTTTTAAGCTGTTCCTTCAAACACTAGTGCTTAGGAAATCTATTGGAGGCAAAAGCAGTCAAGGGTAGCCTAGGGTTAGGGTTAGGCTTAGGGTTAGGGTTAGGGTACGGCTTAGGGTACGGTTTCGGGGAGGGGTTCGGGTACGGCGTAGGGTATGGGTTAGGGTTAGGGTTAGGGCTCGGTTTAGGGTACGGGTTAGGATTAGGATACGTGTTAGGGTTAGGGTACGGTTTAGGGTTAGGGTACGCGTTAGGGTTAGGGTAGTTATTAAACCTATCCCACTCTCTAGATACCCCTTAGCACGTAAAGGAATATTATTTGGGGGTCCAGCCATGGAGAAGAGTTTAGACACTAGGATAAGATAAGGAACACACCCATTATAAAGAAATCACATTAGGATTCTCTTTTTAAGCTGTTCCTTCAAACACTAGTGCTTAGGAAATCTATTGGAGGCAGAAGCAGTCAAGGGTAGCCTAGGGTTAGGGTTAGGCTTAGGGTTAGGCTTAGGGTACGGCTTAGGGTACGGGTTCGGGGAGGGGTTCGGGTACGGCGTAGGGTATGGGTTAGGGTTAGGGTTAGTGTTAGGGTTAGGGCTCGGTTTAGAGTACGGGTTAGGATTAGGGTACGTTTTAGGGTTAGGGTAGGGGTTAGGGTTAGGGTACGCGTTAGGGTTAGGGTAGTTATTAAACCTATCCCACTCTCTAGATACCCCTTAGCACGTAAAGGAATATTATTTGGGAGTCCAGCCATGGAGAAGAGTTTAGACACTAGGATAAGATAAGGAACACACCCATTATAAAGAAATCACATTAGGATTCTCTTTTTAAGCTGTTCCTTCAAACACTAGTGCTTAGGAAATCTATTGGAGGCAGAAGCAGTCAAGGGTAGCCTAGGGTTAGGGTTAGGCTTAGGGTTAGGGTTAGGGTACGGCTTAGGGTACGGTTCGGGGAGGGGTTCGGGTACGGCGTAGGGTATGGGTTAGGGTTAGGGTTAGGGTTAGTGTTAGGGTTAGGGCTCGGTTTAGGGTACGGGTTAGGATTAGGGTACGTGTTAGGGTTAGGGTAGGGGTTAGGGTTAGGGTACGCGTTAGGGTTAGGGTAGTTATTAAACCTATCCCACTCTCTAGATACCCCTTAGCACGTAAAGGAATATTATTTGGGGGTCCAGCCATGGAGAAGAGTTTAGACACTAGGATAAGATAAGGAACACACCCATTATAAAGAAATCACATTAGGATTCTCTTTTTAAGCTGTTCCTTCAAACACTAGTGCTTAGGAAATCTATTGGAGGCAGAAGCAGTCAAGGGTAGCCTAGGGTTAGGGTTAGGCTTAGGGTTAGGGTTAGGGTACGGGTTCGGGGAGGGTTTCGGGTACGGCGTAGGGTATGGGTTAGGGTTAGGGTTAGTGTTAGGGTTAGGGCTCGGTTTAGGGTACGGGTTAGGATTAGGGTACGTGTTAGGGTTAGGGTAGGGGTTAGGGTTAGGGTACGCGTTAGGGTTAGGGTAGTTATTAAACCTATCCCACTCTCTAGATACCCCTTAGCATGTAAAGGAATATTATTTGCGGGTCCAGCCATGGAGAAGAGTTTAGACACTAGGATAAAATAAGGAACACATACATTATAAAGAAATCACATTAGGATTCTCTTTTTAAGCTGTTCCTTCAAACACTAGTGCTTAGGAAATCTATTGGAGGCAGAAGCAGTCAAGGGTAGCCTAGGGTTAGGGTTAGGCTTAGGGTACGGCTTAGGGTACGGGTTCGGGGAGGGGTTCGGGTACGGCGTAGGGTATGGGTTAGGGTTAGGGTTAGTGTTAGGGTTAGGGCTCGGTTTAGGGTACGGGTTAGGATTAGGGTACGTGTTAGGGTTAGGGTAGGGGTTAGGGTTAGGGTACGCGTTAGGGTTAGGGTAGTTATTAAACCTATCCCACTCTCTAGATACCCCTTAGCACGTAAAGGAATATTATTTGCGGGTCCAGCCATGGAGAAGAGTTTAGACACTAGGATAAAATAAGGAAAACATACATTATAAAGAAATCACATTAGGATTCTCTTTTTAAGATGTTCCTTAAAACACTAGTGCTTAGGAAATCTATTGGAGGCAGAAGCAGTCAAGGGTAGCCTAGGGTTAGGGTTACGCTTAGGGTTAGGGTTAGGGTACGGCTTAGGGTACGGTTTCGGGGAGGGGTTCTGGTACGGCGTAGGGTATGGGTTAGGGTTAGGGTTAGGGCTCGGTTTAGGGTACGGGTTAGGATTAGGATACGTGTTAGGGTTAGGGTACGGTTTAGGGTTAGGGTACGCGTTAGGGTTAGGGTAGTTATTAAACCTATCCCACTCTCTAGATACCCCTTAGCACGTAAAGGAATATTATTTGGGGGTCCAGCCATGGAGAAGAGTTTAGACACTAGGATAAGATAAGGAACACACCCATTATAAAGAAATCACATTAGGATTCTCTTTTTAAGCTGTTCCTTCAAACACTAGTGCTTAGGAAATCTATTGGAGGCAGAAGCAGTCAAGGGTAGCCTAGGGTTAGGGTTAGGCTTAGGGTTAGGGTTAGGGTACGGCTTAGGGTACGGTTCGGGGAGGGGTTCGGGTACGGCGTAGGGTATGGGTTAGGGTTAGTGTTAGGGTTAGTGTTAGGGTTAGGGCTCGGTTTAGGGTACGGGTTAGGATTAGGGTACGTGTTAGGGTTAGGGTAGGGGTTAGGGTTAGGGTACGCGTTAGGGTTAGGGTAGTTATTAAACCTATCCCACTCTCTAGATACCCCTTAGCACGTAAAGGAATATTATTTGGGGGTCCAGCCATGGAGAAGAGTTTAGACACTAGGATAAGATAAGGAACACACCCATTATAAAGAAATCACATTAGGATTCTCTTTTTAAGCTGTTCCTTCAAACACTAGTGCTTAGGAAATCTATTGGAGGCAGAAGCAGTCAAGGGTAGCCTAGGGTTAGGGTTAGGCTTAGGGTACGGCTTAGGGTACGGGTTCGGGGAGGGGTTCGGGTACGGCGTAGGGTATGGGTTAGGGTTAGGGTTAGTGTTAGGGTTAGGGTTAGGGCTCGGTTTAGGGTACGGGTTAGGATTAGGGTACGTGTTAGGGTTAGGGTAGGTGTTAGGGTTAGGGTACGCGTTAGGGTTAGGGTAGTTATTAAACCTATCCCACTCTCTAGATACCCCTTAGCACGTAAAGGAATATTATTTGGGGGTCCAGCCATGGAGAAGAGTTTAGACACTAGGATAAGATAAGGAACACACCCATTATAAAGAAATCACATTAGGATTCTCTTTTTAAGCTGTTCCTTCAAACACTAGTGCTTAGGAAATCTATTGGAGGCAGAAGCAGTCAAGGGTAGCCTAGGGTTAGGGTTAGGCTTAGGGTTAGGCTTAGGGTACGGCTTAGGGTACGGGTTCGGGGAGGGGTTCGGGTACGGCGTAGGGTATGGGTTAGGGTTAGGGTTAGTGTTAGGGTTAGGGCTCGGTTTAGGGTACGGGTTAGGATTAGGGTACGTGTTAGGGTTAGGGTAGGGGTTAGGGTTAGGGTACGCGTTAGGGTTAGGGTAGTTATTAAACCTATCCCACTCTCTAGATACCCCTTAGCACGTAAAGGAATATTATTTGCGGGTCCAGCCATGGAGAAGAGTTTAGACACTAGGATAAAATAAGGAACACATACATTATAAAGAAATCACATTAGGATTCTCTTTTTAAGATGTTCCTTAAAACACTAGTGCTTAGGAAATCTATTGGAGGCAGAAGCAGTCAAGGGTAGCCTAGGGTTAGGGTTAGGCTTAGGGTTAGGGTTAGGGTACGGCTTAGGGTACGGTTCGGGGAGGGGTTCGGGTACGGCGTAGGGTATGGGTTAGGGTTAGGGTTAGGGTTAGTGTTAGGGTTAGGGCTCGGTTTAGGGTACGGGTTAGGATTAGGGTACGTGTTAGGGTTAGGGTAGGGGTTAGGGTTAGGGTACGCGTTAGGGTTAGGGTAGTTATTAAACCTATCCCACTCTCTAGATACCCCTTAGCACGTAAAGGAATATTATTTGGGGGTCCAGCCATGGAGAAGAGTTTAGACACTAGGATAAGATATGGAACACACCCATTATAAAGAAATCACATTAGGATTCTCTTTTTAAGCTGTTCCTTCAAACACTAGTGCTTAGGAAATCTATTGGAGGCAGAAGCAGTCAAGGGTAGCCTAGGGTTAGGGTTAGGCTTAGGGTTAGGGTTAGGGTACGGCTTAGGGTACGGTTTCGGGGAGGGGTTCGGGTACGGCGTAGGGTATGGGTTAGGGTTAGGGTTAGGGCTCGGTTTAGGGTACGGGTTATGATTAGGATACGTGTTAGGGTTAGGGTACGGTTTAGGGTTAGGGTACGCGTTAGGGTTAGGGTAGTTATTAAACCTATCCCACTCTCTAGATACCCCTTAGCACGTAAAGGAATATTATTTGGGGGTCCAGCCATGGAGAAGAGTTTAGACACTAGGATAAGATAAGGAACACACCCATTATAAAGAAATCACATTAGGATTCTCTTTTTAAGATGTTCCTTCAAACACTAGTGCTTAGGAAATCTATTGGAGGCAGAAGCAGTCAAGGGTAGCCTAGGGTTAGGGTTAGGCTTAGGGTTAGGCATAGGGTACGGCTTAGGGTACGGGTTCGGGGAGGGGTTCGGGTACGGCGTAGGGTATGGGTTAGGGTTAGGGTTAGGGTTAGGGTTAGGGCTCGGTTTAGGGTACGGGTTAGGATTAGGGTACGTGTTAGGGTTAGGGTAGGGGTTAGGGTTAGGGTACGCGTTAGGGTTAGGGTAGTTATTAAACCTATCCCACTCTCTAGATACCCCTTAGCACGTAAAGGAATATTATTTGGGGGTCCAGCCATGGAGAAGAGTTTAGACACTAGGATAAGATAAGGAACACACCCATTATAAAGAAATCACATTAGGATTCTCTTTTTAAGCTGTTCCTTCAAACACTAGTGCTTAGGAAATCTATTGGAGGCAGAAGCAGTCAAGGGTAGCCTAGGGTTAGGGTTAGGCTTAGGGTACGGCTTAGGGTACGGGTTCGGGGAGGGGTTCGGGTACGGCGTAGGGTATGGGTTAGGGTTAGGGTTAGTGTTAGGGTTAGGGCTCGGTTTAGGGTACGGGTTAGGATTAGGGTACGTGTTAGGGTTAGGGTAGGGGTTAGGGTTAGGGTACGCGTTAGGGTTAGGGTAGTTATTAAACCTATCCCACTCTCTAGATACCCCTTCGCACGTAAAGGAATATTATTTGCGGGTCCAGCCATGGAGAAGAGTTTAGACACTAGGATAAAATAAGGAACACATACATTATAAAGAAATCACATTAGGATTCTCTTTTTAAGATGTTCCTTAAAACACTAGTGCTTAGGAAATCTATTGGAGGCAGAAGCAGTCAAGGGTAGCCTAGGGTTAGGGTTAGGCTTAGGGTTAGGGTTAGGGTACGGCTTAGGGTAGGGGTTCGGGGAGGTGTTCGGGTACAGCGTAGGGTATGGGTTAGGGTTAGGATTAGGGTTCGTGTTAGGGTTAGGGCTCGGTTTAGGGTACGGGTTAGGATTAGGGTACGTGTTAGGGTTAGGGTAGGTGTTAGGGTTAGGGTACGCGTTAGGGTTAGGGTAGTTATTAAACCTATCCCACTCTCTAGATACCCCTTAGCACGTAAAGGAATATTATTTGGGGGTCCAGCCATGGAGAAGAGTTTAGACACTAGGATAAGATAAGGAACACACCCATTATAAAGAAATCACATTAGGATTCTCTTTTTAAGCTGTTCCTTCAAACACTAGTGCTTAGGAAATCTATTGGAGGCAGAAGCATTCAAGGGTAGCCTAGGGTTAGGGTTAGGCTTAGGGTTAGGCTTAGGGTACGGCTTAGGGTACGGGTTCGGGGAGGGGTTCGGGTACGGCGTAGGGTATGCGTTAGGGTTAGGGTTAGTGTTAGGGTTAAGGCTCGGTTTAGGGTACGGGTTAGGATTAGGGTACGTGTTAGGGTTAGGGTAGGGGTTAGGGTTAGGGTACGCGTTAGGGTTAGGGTAGTTATTAAACCTATCCCACTCTCTAGATACCCCTTAGCACGTAAAGGAATATTATTTGCGGGTCCAGCCATGGAGAAGAGTTTAGACACTAGGATAAAATAAGGAACACATACATTATAAAGAAATCACATTAGGATTCTCTTTTTAAGATGTTCCTTAAAACACTAGTGCTTAGGAAATCTATTGGAGGCAGAAGCAGTCAAGGGTAGCCTAGGGTTAGGGTTAGGCTTAGGGTTAGGGTTAGGGTACGGCTTAGGGTAGGGGTTCGGGGAGGTGCTCGGGTACGGCGTAGGGTATGGGTTAGGGTTAGGGTTAGGGTTCGTGTTAGGGTTAGGGCTCGGTTTAGGGTACGGGTTAGGATTAGGGTACGTTTTAGGGTTAGGGTAGGGGTTAGGGTTAGGGTACGCGTTAGGGTTAGGGTAGTTATTAAACCTATCCCACTCTCTAGATACCCCTTAGCACGTAAAGGAATATTATTTGGGGGTCCAGCCATGGAGAAGAGTTTAGACACTAGGATAAGATAAGGAACACACCCATTATAAAGAAATCACATTAGGATTCTCTTTTTAAGCTGTTCCTTCAAACACTAGTGCTTAGGAAATCTATTGGAGGCAGAAGCAGTCAAGGGTAGCCTAGGGTTAGGGTTAGGCTTAGGGTTAGGGTTAGGGTACGGCTTAGGGTACGGTTTCGGGGAGGGGTTCGGGTACGGCGTAGGGTATGGGTTAGGGTTAGGGTTAGGGCTCGGTTTAGGGTACGGGTTAGGATTAGGATACGTGTTAGGGTTAGGGTACGGTTTAGGGTTAGGGTACGCGTTAGGGTTAGGGTAGTTATTAAACCTATCCCACTCTCTAGATACCCCTTAGCACGTAAAGGAATATTATTTGGGGGTCCAGCCATGGAGAAGAGTTTAGACACTAGGATAAGATAAGGAACACACCCATTATAAAGAAATCACATTAGGATTCTCTTTTTAAGCTGTTCCTTCAAACACTAGTGCTTAGGAAATCTATTGGAGGCAGAAGCAGTCAAGGGTAGCCTAGGGTTAGGGTTAGGCTTAGGGTTAGGGTTAGGGTACGGCTTAGGGTACGGTTCGGGGAGGGGTTCGGGTACGGCGTAGGGTATGGGTTAGGGTTAGGGTTAGGGTTAGTGTTAGGGTTAGGGCTCGGTTTAGGGTACGGGTTAGGATTAGGGTACGTGTTAGGGTTAGGGTAGGGGTTAGGGTTAGGGTACGCGTTAGGGTTAGGGTAGTTATTAAACCTATCCCACTCTCTAGATACCCCTTAGCACGTAAAGGAATATTATTTGGGGGTCCAGCCATGGAGAAGAGTTTAGACACTAGGATAAGATAAGGAACACACCCATTATAAAGAAATCACATTAGGATTCTCTTTTTAAGCTGTTCCTTCAAACACTAGTGCTTAGGAAATCTATTGGAGGCAGAAGCAGTCAAGGGTAGCCTAGGGTTAGGGTTAGGCTTAGGGTACAGCTTAGGGTACGGGTTCGGGGAGGGGTTCGGGTACGGCGTAGGGTATGGGTTAGGGTTAGGGTTAGTGTTAGGGTTAGGGTTAGGGCTCGGTTTAGGGTACGGGTTAGGATTAGGGTACGTGTTAGGGTTAGGGTAGGTGTTAGGGTTAGGGTACGCGTTAGGGTTAGGGTAGTTATTAAACCTATCCCACTCTCTAGATACCCCTTAGCACGTAAAGGAATATTATTTGGGGGTCCAGCCATGGAGAAGAGTTTAGACACTAGGATAAGATAAGGAACACACCCATTATAAAGAAATCACATTAGGATTCTCTTTTTAAGCTGTTCCTTCAAACACTAGTGCTTAGGAAATCTATTGGAGGCAGAAGCAGTCAAGGGTAGCCTAGGGTTAGGGTTAGGCTTAGGGTTAGGCTTAGGGTACGGCTTAGGGTACGGGTTCGGGGAGGGGTTCGGGTACGGCGTAGGGTATGGGTTAGGGTTAGGGTTAGTGTTAGGGTTAGGGCTCGGTTTAGGGTACGGGTTAGGATTAGGGTACGTGTTAGGGTTAGGGTAGGGGTTAGGGTTAGGGTACGCGTTAGGGTTAGGGTAGTTATTAAACCTATCCCACTCTCTAGATACCCCTTAGCACGTAAAGGAATATTATTTGCGGGTCCAGCCATGGAGAAGAGTTTAGACACTAGGATAAAATAAGGAACACATACATTATAAAGAAATCACATTAGGATTCTCTTTTTAAGATGTTCCTTAAAACACTAGTGCTTAGGAAATCTATTGGAGGCAGAAGCAGTCAAGGGTAGCCTAGGGTTAGGGTTAGGCTTAGGGTTAGGGTTAGGGTACGGCTTTGGGTAGGGGTTCGGGGAGGTGCTCGGGTACGGCGTAGGGTATGGGTTAGGGTTAGGGTTAGTGTTCGTGTTAGGGTTAGGGCTCGGTTTAGGGTACGGGTTAGGATTAGGGTACGTGTTAGGGTTAGGGTAGGGGTTAGGGTTAGGGTACGCGTTAGGGTTAGGGTAGTTATTAAACCTATCCCACTCTCTAGATACCCCTTAGCACGTAAAGGAATATTATTTGGGGGTCCAGCCATGGAGAAGAGTTTAGACACTAGGATAAGATAAGGAACACACCCATTATAAAGAAATCACATTAGGATTCTCTTTTTAAGCTGTTCCTTCAAACACTAGTGCTTAGGAAATCTATTGGAGGCAGAAGCAGTCAAGGGTAGCCTAGGGTTAGGGTTAGGCTTAGGGTTAGGGTTAGGGTACGGCTTAGGGTACGGTTTCGGGGAGGGGTTCGGGTACGGCGTAGGGTATGGGTTAGGGTTAGGGTTAGGGCTCGGTTTAGGGTACGGGTTATGATTAGGATACGTGTTAGGGTTAGGGTACGGTTTAGGGTTAGGGTACGCGTTAGGGTTAGGGTAGTTATTAAACCTATCCCACTCTCTAGATACCCCTTAGCACGTAAAGGAATATTATTTGGGGGTCCAGCCATGGAGAAGAGTTTAGACACTAGGATAAGATAAGGAACACACCCATTATAAAGAAATCACATTAGGATTCTCTTTTTAAGATGTTCCTTCAAACACTAGTGCTTAGGAAATCTATTGGAGGCAGAAGCAGTCAAGGGTAGCCTAGGGTTAGGGTTAGGCTTAGGGTTAGGCATAGGGTACGGCTTAGGGTACGGGTTCGGGGAGGGGTTCGGGTACGGCGTAGGGTATGGGTTAGGGTTAGGGTTAGGGTTAGTGTTAGGGTTAGGGCTCGGTTTAGAGTACGGGTTAGGATTAGGGTACGTGTTAGGGTTAGGGTAGGGGTTAGGGTTAGGGTACGCGTTAGGGTTAGGGTAGTTATTAAACCTATCCCACTCTCTAGATACCCCTTAGCACGTAAAGGAATATTATTTGGGAGTCCAGCCATGGAGAAGAGTTTAGACACTAGGATAAGATAAGGAACACACCCATTATAAAGAAATCACATTAGGATTCTCTTTTTAAGCTGTTCCTTCAAACACTAGTGCTTAGGAAATCTATTGGAGGCAGAAGCAGTCAAGGGTAGCCTAGGGTTAGGGTTAGGCTTAGGGTTAGGGTTAGGGTACGGCTTAGGGTACGGTTCGGGGAGGGGTTCGGGTACGGCGTAGGGTATGGGTTAGGGTTAGGGTTAGGGTTAGGGTTAGGGCTCGGTTTAGGGTACGGGTTAGGATTAGGGTACGTGTTAGGGTTAGGGTAGGGGTTAGGGTTAGGGTACGCGTTAGGGTTAGGGTAGTTATTAAACCTATCCCACTCTCTAGATACCCCTTAGCACGTAAAGGAATATTATTTGGGGGTCCAGCCATGGAGAAGAGTTTAGACACTAGGATAAGATAAGGAACACACCCATTATAAAGAAATCACATTAGGATTCTCTTTTTAAGCTGTTCCTTCAAACACTAGTGCTTAGGAAATCTATTGGAGGCAGAAGCAGTCAAGGGTAGCCTAGGGTTAGGGTTAGGCTTAGGGTACGGCTTAGGGTACGGGTTCGGGGAGGGGTTCGGGTACGGCGTAGGGTATGGGTTAGGGTTAGGGTTAGTGTTAGGGTTAGGGCTCGGTTTAGGGTACGGGTTAGGATTAGGGTACGTGTTAGGGTTAGGGTAGGGGTTAGGGTTAGGGTACGCGTTAGGGTTAGGGTAGTTATTAAACCTATCCCACTCTCTAGATACCCCTTCGCACGTAAAGGAATATTATTTGCGGGTCCAGCCATGGAGAAGAGTTTAGACACTAGGATAAAATAAGGAACACATACATTATAAAGAAATCACATTAGGATTCTCTTTTTAAGATGTTCCTTAAAACACTAGTGCTTAGGAAATCTATTGGAGGTAGAAGCAGTCAAGGGTAGCCTAGGGTTAGGGTTAGGCTTAGGGTTAGGGTTAGGGTACGGCTTAGGGTAGAGGTTCGGGGAGGTGTTCGGGTACGGCGTAGGGTATGGGTTAGGGTTAGGGTTAGGGTTCGTGTTAGGGTTAGGGCTCGGTTTAGGGTACGGGTTAGGATTAGGGTACGTGTTAGGGTTAGGGTAGGTGTTAGGGTTAGGGTACGCGTTAGGGTTAGGGTAGTTATTAAACCTATCCCACTCTCTAGATACCCCTTAGCACGTAAAGGAATATTATTTGGGGGTCCAGCCATGGAGAAGAGTTTAGACACTAGGATAAGATAAGGAACACACCCATTATAAAGAAATCACATTAGGATTCTCTTTTTAAGCTGTTCCTTCAAACACTAGTGCTTAGGAAATCTATTGGAGGCAGAAGCAGTCAAGGGTTGCCTAGGGTTAGGGTTAGGCTTAGGGTTAGGGTTAGGGTACGGCTTAGGGTACGGTTCGGGGAGGGGTTCGGGTACGGCGTAGGGTATGGGTTAGGGTTAGGGTTAGGGTTAGTGTTAGGGTTAGGGCTCGGTTTAGGGTACGGGTTAGGATTAGGGTACGTGTTAGGGTTAGGGTAGGGGTTAGGGTTAGGGTACGCGTTAGGGTTAGGGTAGTTATTAAACCTATCCCACTCTCTAGATACCCCTTAGCACGTAAAGGAATATTATTTGGGGGTCCAGCCATGGAGAAGAGTTTAGACACTAGGATAAGATAAGGAACACACCCATTATAAAGAAATCACATTAGGATTCTCTTTTTAAGCTGTTCCTTCAAACACTAGTGCTTAGGAAATCTATTGGAGGCAGAAGCAGTCAAGGGTAGCCTAGGGTTAGGGTTAGGCTTAGGGTACGGCTTAGGGTACGGGTTCGGGGAGGGGTTCGGGTACGGCGTAGGGTATGGGTTAGGGTTAGGGTTAGTGTTAGGGTTAGGGTTAGGGCTCGGTTTAGGGTACGGGTTAGGATTAGGGTACGTGTTAGGGTTAGGGTAGGTGTTAGGGTTAGGGTACGCGTTAGGGTTAGGGTAGTTATTAAACCTATCCCACTCTCTAGATACCCCTTAGCACGTAAAGGAATATTATTTGCGGGTCCAGCCATGGAGAAGAGTTTAGACACTAGGATAAAATAAGGAACACATACATTATAAAGAAATCACATTAGGATTCTCTTTTTAAGATGTTCCTTAAAAAACTAGTGCTTAGGAAATCTATTGGAGGCAGAAGCAGTCAAGGGTAGCCTAGGGTTAGGGTTAGGCTTAGGGTTAGGGTTAGGGTACGGCTTTGGGTAGGGGTTCGGGGAGGTGCTCGGGTACGGCGTAGGGTATGGGTTAGGGTTAGGGTTAGTGTTCGTGTTAGGGTTAGGGCTCGGTTTAGGGTACGGGTTAGGATTAGGGTACGTGTTAGGGTTAGGGTAGGGGTTAGGGTTAGGGTACGCGTTAGGGTTAGGGTAGTTATTAAACCTATCCCACTCTCTAGATACCCCTTAGCACGTCAAGGAATATTATTTGGGGGTCCAGCCATGGAGAAGAGTTTAGACACTAGGATAAGATAAGGAACACACCCATTATAAAGAAATCACATTAGGATTCTCTTTTTAAGCTGTTCCTTCAAACACTAGTGCTTAGGAAATCTATTGGAGGCAGAAGCAGTCAAGGGTAGCCTAGGATTAGGGTTAGGCTTAGGGTACGGCTTAGGGTACGGCTTAGGGTACGGGTTCGGGGAGGGGTTCGGGTACGGCGTAGGGTATGGGTTAGGGTTAGGGTTAGGGCTCGGTTTAGGGTACGGGTTAGGATTAGGATACGTGTTAGGGTTAGGGTACGGTTTAGGGTTAGGGTACGCGTTAGGGTTAGGGTAGTTATTAAACCTATCCCACTCTCTAGATACCCCTTAGCACGTAAAGGAATATTATTTGGGGGTCCAGCCATGGAGAAGAGTTTAGACACTAGGATAAGATAAGGAACACACCCATTATAAAGAAATCACATTAGGATTCTCTTTTTAAGCTGTTCCTTCAAACACTAGTGCTTAGGAAATCTATTGGAGGCAGAAGCAGTCAAGGGTAGCCTAGGGTTAGGGTTAGGCTTAGGGTTAGGCATAGGGTACGGCTTAGGGTACGGGTTCGGGGAGGGGTTCGGGTATGGCGTAGGGTATGGGTTAGGGTTAGGGTTAGGGTTAGTGTTAGGGTTAGGGCTCGGTTTAGGGTACGGGTTAGGATTAGGGTACGTGTTAGGGTTAGGGTAGGTGTTAGGGTTAGGGTACGCGTTAGGGTTAGGGTAGTTATTAAACCTATCCCACTCTCTAGATACCCCTTAGCACGTAAAGGAATATTATTTGGGGGTCCAGCCATGGAGAAGAGTTTAGACACTAGGATAAGATAAGGAACACACCCATTATAAAGAAATCACATTAGGATTCTCTTTTTAAGCTGTTCCTTCAAACACTAGTGCTTAGGAAATCTATTGGAGGCAGAAGCAGTCAAGGGTAGCCTAGGGTTAGGGTTAGGCTTAGGGTTAGGCTTAGGGTACGGCTTAGGGTACGGGTTCGGGGAGGGGTTCGGGTATGGCGTAGGGTATGGGTTAGGGTTAGGGTTAGGGTTAGTGTTAGGGTTAGGGCTCGGTTTAGAGTACGGGTTAGGATTAGGGTACGTTTTAGGGTTAGGGTAGGGGTTAGGGTTAGGGTACGCGTTAGGGTTAGGGTAGTTATTAAACCTATCCCACTCTCTAGATACCCCTTAGCACGTAAAGGAATATTATTTGGGAGTCCAGCCATGGAGAAGAGTTTAGACACTAGGATAAGATAAGGAACACACCCATTATAAAGAAATCACATTAGGATTCTCTTTTTAAGCTGTTCCTTCAAACACTAGTGCTTAGGAAATCTATTGGAGGCAGAAGCAGTCAAGGGTAGCCTAGGGTTAGGGTTAGGCTTAGGGTTAGGGTTAGGGTACGGCTTAGGGTACGGTTCGGGGAGGGGTTCGGGTACGGCGTAGGGTATGGGTTAGGGTTAGGGTTAGGGTTAGTGTTAGGGTTAGGGCTCGGTTTAGGGTACGGGTTAGGATTAGGGTACGTGTTAGGGTTAGGGTAGGGGTTAGGGTTAGGGTACGCGTTAGGGTTAGGGTAGTTATTAAACCTATCCCACTCTCTAGATACCCCTTAGCACGTAAAGGAATATTATTTGGGGGTCCAGCCATGGAGAAGAGTTTAGACACTAGGATAAGATAAGGAACACACCCATTATAAAGAAATCACATTAGGATTCTCTTTTTAAGCTGTTCCTTCAAACACTAGTGCTTAGGAAATCTATTGGAGGCAGAAGCAGTCAAGGGTAGCCTAGGGTTAGGGTTAGGCTTAGGGTACGGCTTAGGGTACGGGTTCGGGGAGGGGTTCGGGTACGGCGTAGGGTATGGGTTAGGGTTAGGGTTAGTGTTAGGGTTAGGGCTCGGTTTAGGGTACGGGTTAGGATTAGGGTACGTGTTAGGGTTAGGGTAGGGGTTAGGGTTAGGGTACGCGTTAGGGTTAGGGTAGTTATTAAACCTATCCCACTCTCTAGATACCCCTTAGCACGTAAAGGAATACTATTTGCGGGTCCAGCCATGGAGAAGAGTTTAGACACTAGGATAAAATAAGGAACACATACATTATAAAGAAATCACATTAGGATTCTCTTTTTAAGATGTTCCTTAAAACACTAGTGCTTAGGAAATCTATTGGAGGCAGAAGCAGTCAAGGGTAGCCTAGGGTTAGGGTTAGGCTTAGGGTTAGGGTTAGGGTACGGCTTAGGGTAGGGGTTCGGGGAGGTGTTCGAGTACGGCGTAGGGTATGGGTTAGGGTTAGGGTTAGGGTTCGTGTTAGGGTTAGGGCTCGGTTTAGGGTACGGGTTAGGATTAGGGTACGTGTTAGGGTTAGGGTAGGTGTTAGGGTTAGGGTACGCGTTAGGGTTAGGGTAGTTATTAAACCTATCCCACTCTCTAGATACCCCTTAGCACGTAAAGGAATATTATTTGGGGGTCCAGCCATGGAGAAGAGTTTAGACACTAGGATAAGATAAGGAACACACCCATTATAAAGAAATCACATTAGGATTCTCTTTTTAAGCTGTTCCTTCAAACACTAGTGCTTAGGAAATCTATTGGAGGCAGAAGCAGTCAAGGGTAGCCTAGGGTTAGGGTTAGGCTTAGGGTTAGGCTTAGGGTACGGCTTAGGGTACGGGTTCGGGGAGGGGTTCGGGTACGGCGTAGGGTATGGGTTAGGGTTAGGGTTAGTGTTAGGGTTAGGGCTCGGTTTAGGGTACGGGTTAGGATTAGGGTACGTGTTAGGGTTAGGGTAGGGGTTAGGGTTAGGGTACGTGTTAGGGTTAGGGTAGTTATTAAACCTATCCCACTCTCTAGATACCCCTTAGCACGTAAAGGAATATTATTTGCGGGTCCAGCCATGGAGAAGAGTTTAGACACTAGGATAAAATAAGGAACACATACATTATAAAGAAATCACATTAGGATTCTCTTTTTAAGATGTTCCTTAAAACACTAGTGCTTAGGAAATCTATTGGAGGCAGAAGCAGTCAAGGGTAGCCTAGGGTTAGGGTTAGGCTTAGGGTTAGGGTTAGGGTACGGCTTAGGGTAGGGGTTCGGGGAGGTGCTCGGGTACGGCGTAGGGTATGGGTTAGGGTTAGGGTTAGGGTTCGTGTTAGGGTTAGGGCTCGGTTTAGGGTACGGGTTAGGATTAGGTTACGTTTTAGGGTTAGGGTAGGTGTTAGGGTTAGGGTACGCGTTAGGGTTAGGGTAGTTATTAAACCTATCCCACTCTCTAGATACCCCTTAGCACGTAAAGGAATATTATTTGGGGGTCCAGCCACGGAGAAGAGTTTAGACACTAGGATAAGATAAGGAACACACCCATTATAAAGAAATCACATTAGGATTCTCTTTTTAAGCTGTTCCTTCAAACACTAGTGCTTAGGAAATCTATTGGAGGCAGAAGCAGTCAAGGGTAGCCTAGGGTTAGGGTTAGGCTTAGGGTTAGGGTTAGGGTACGGCTTAGGGTACGGTTCGGGGAGGGGTTCGGGTACGGCGTATGGTATGGGTTAGGGTTAGTGTTAGGGTTAGTGTTAGGGTTAGGGCTCGGTTTAGGGTACGGGTTAGGATTAGGGTACGTGTTAGGGTTAGGGTAGGGGTTAGGGTTAGGGTACGCGTTAGGGTTAGGGTAGTTATTAAACCTATCCCACTCTCTAGATACCCCTTAGCACGTAAAGGAATATTATTTGGGGGTCCAGCCATGGAGAAGAGTTAAGACACTAGGATAAGATAAGGAACACACCCATTATAAAGAAATCACATTAGGATTCTCTTTTTAAGCTGTTCCTTCAAACACTAGTGCTTAGGAAATCTATTGGAGGCAGAAGCAGTCAAGGGTAGCCTAGGGTTAGGGTTAGGCTTAGGGTTAGGCTTAGGGTACGGCTTAGGGTACGGGTTCGGGGAGGGGTTCGGGTACGGCGTAGGGTATGGGTTAGGGTTAGGGTTAGTGTTAGGCTTAGGGCTCGGTTTAGGGTACGGGTTAGGATTAGGGTACGTGTTAGGGTTAGGGTAGGGGTTAGGGTTAGGGTACGTGTTAGGGTTAGGGTAGTTATTAAACCTATCCCACTCTCTAGATACCCCTTAGCACGTAAAGGAATATTATTTGCGGGTCCAGCCATGGAGAAGAGTTTAGACACTAGGATAAAATAAGGAACACATACATTATAAAGAAATCACATTAGGATTCTCTTTTTAAGATGTTCCTTAAAACACTAGTGCTTAGGAAATCTATTGGAGGCAGAAGCAGTCAAGGGTAGCCTAGGGTTAGGGTTAGGCTTAGGGTTAGGGTTAGGGTACGGCTTAGGGTAGGGGTTCGGGGAGGTGCTCGGGTACGGCGTAGGGTATGGGTTAGGGTTAGGGTTAGGGTTCGTGTTAGGGTTAGGGCTCGGTTTAGGGTACGGGTTAGGATTAGGGTACGTTTTAGGGTTAGGGTAGGGGTTAGGGTTAGGGTACGCGTTAGGGTTAGGGTAGTTATTAAACCTATCCCACTCTCTAGATACCCCTTAGCACGTAAAGGAATATTATTTGGGGGTCCAGCCACGGAGAAGAGTTTAGACACTAGGATAAGATAAGGAACACACCCATTATAAAGAAATCACATTAGGATTCTCTTTTTAAGCTGTTCCTTCAAACACTAGTGCTTAGGAAATCTATTGGAGGCAGAAGCAGTCAAGGGTAGCCTAGGGTTAGGGTTAGGCTTAGGGTTAGGGTTAGGGTACGGCTTAGGGTACGGTTCGGGGAGGGGTTCGGGTATGGCGTATGGTATGGGTTAGGGTTAGTGTTAGGGTTAGTGTTAGGGTTAGGGCTCGGTTTAGGGTACGGGTTAGGATTAGGGTACGTGTTAGGGTTAGGGTAGGGGTTAGGGTTAGGGTACGCGTTAGGGTTAGGGTAGTTATTAAACCTATCCCACTCTCTAGATACCCCTTAGCACGTAAAGGAATATTATTTGGGGGTCCAGCCATGGAGAAGAGTTAAGACACTAGGATAAGATAAGGAACACACCCATTATAAAGAAATCACATTAGGATTCTCTTTTTAAGCTGTTCCTTCAAACACTAGTGCTTAGGAAATCTATTGGAGGCAGAAGCAGTCAAGGGTAGCCTAGGGTTAGGGTTAGGCTTAGGGTTAGGGTTAGGGTACGGCTTAGGGTACGGTTTCGGGGAGGGGTTCGGGTACGGCGTAGGGTATGGGTTAGGGTTAGGGTTAGGGCTCGGTTTAGGGTACGGGTTAGGATTAGGATACGTGTTAGGGTTAGGGTACGGTTTAGGGTTAGGGTACACGTTAGGGTTAGGGTAGTTATTAAACCTATCCCACTCTCTAGATACCCCTTAGCACGTAAAGGAATATTATTTGGGAGTCCAGCCATGGAGAAGAGTTTAGACACTAGGATAAGATAAGGAACACACCCATTATAAAGAAATCACATTAGGATTCTCTTTTTAAGCTGTTCCTTCAAACACTAGTGCTTAGGAAATCTATTGGAGGCAGAAGCAGTCAAGGGTAGCCTAGGGTTAGGGTTAGGCTTAGGGTTAGGGTTAGGGTACGGCTTAGGGTACGGTTCGGGGAGGGGTTCGGGTACGGCGTAGGGTATGGGTTAGGGTTAGGGTTAGTGTTAGGGTTAGGGCTCGGTTTAGGGTACGGGTTAGGATTAGGGTACGTGTTAGGGTTAGGGTAGGGGTTAGGGTTAGGGTACGCGTTAGGGTTAGGGTAGTTATTAAACCTATCCCACTCTCTAGATACCCCTTAGCACGTAAAGGAATATTATTTGGGGGTCCAGCCATGGAGAAGAGTTTAGACACTAGGATAAGATAAGGAACACACCCATTATAAAGAAATCACATTAGGATTCTCTTTTTAAGCTGTTCCTTCAAACACTAGTGCTTAGGAAATCTATTGGAGGCAGAAGCAGTCAAGGGTAGCCTAGGGTTAGGGTTAGGCTTAGGGTACGGCTTAGGGTACGGGTTCGGGGAGGGGTTCGGGTACGGCGTAGGGTATGGGTTAGGGTTAGGGTTAGTGTTAGGGTTAGGGCTCGGTTTAGGGTACGGGTTAGGATTAGGGTACGTGTTAGGGTTAGGGTAGGGGTTAGTGTTAGGGTACGCGTTAGGGTTAGGGTAGTTATTAAACCTATCCCACTCTCTAGATACCCCTTAGCACGTAAAGGAATATTATTTGCGGGTCCAGCCATGGAGAAGAGTTTAGACACTAGGATAAAATAAGGAACACATACATTATAAAGAAATCACATTAGGATTCTCTTTTTAAGATGTTCCTTAAAACACTAGTGCTTAGGAAATCTATTGGAGGCAGAAGCAGTCAAGGGTAGCCTAGGGTTAGGGTTACGCTTAGGGTTAGGGTTAGGGTACGGCTTAGGGTACGGTTTCGGGGAGGGGTTCGGGTACGGCGTAGGGTATGGGTTAGGGTTAGGGTTAGGGCTCGGTTTAGGGTACGGGTTAGGATTAGGATACGTGTTAGGGTTAGGGTACGGTTTAGGGTTAGGGTACGCGTTAGGGTTAGGGTAGTTATTAAACCTATCCCACTCTCTAGATACCCCTTAGCACGTAAAGGAATATTATTTGGGGGTCCAGCCATGGAGAAGAGTTTAGACACTAGGATAAGATAAGGAACACACCCATTATAAAGAAATCACATTAGGATTCTCTTTTTAAGCTGTTCCTTCAAACACTAGTGCTTAGGAAATCTATTGGAGGCAGAAGCAGTCAAGGGTAGCCTAGGGTTAGGGTTAGGCTTAGGGTTAGGCATAGGGTACGGCTTAGGGTACGGGTTCGGGGAGGGGTTCGGGTACGGCGTAGGGTATGGGTTAGGGTTAGGGTTAGGGTTAGTGTTAGGGTTAGGGCTCGGTTTAGGGTACGGGTTAGGATTAGGGTACGTGTTAGGGTTAGGGTAGGTGTTAGGGTTAGGGTACGCGTTAGGGTTAGGGTAGTTATTAAACCTATCCCACTCTCTAGATACCCCTTAGCACGTAAAGGAATATTATTTGGGGGTCCAGCCATGGAGAAGCGTTTAGACACTAGGATAAGATAAGGAACACACCCATTATAAAGAAATCACATTAGGATTCTCTTTTTAAGCTGTTCCTTCAAACACTAGTGCTTAGGAAATCTATTGGAGGCAGAAGCAGTCAAGGGTAGCCTAGGGTTAGGGTTAGGCTTAGGGTTAGGCTTAGGGTACGGCTTAGGGTACGGGTTCGGGGAGGGGTTCGGGTACGGCGTAGGGTATGGGTTAGGGTTAGGGTTAGGGTTAGTGTTAGGGTTAGGGCTCGGTTTAGAGTACGGGTTAGGATTAGGGTACGTTTTAGGGTTAGGGTAGGGGTTAGGGTTAGGGTACGCGTTAGGGTTAGGGTAGTTATTAAACCTATCCCACTCTCTAGATACCCCTTAGCATGTAAAGGAATATTATTTGGGAGTCCAGCCATGGAGAAGAGTTTAGACACTAGGATAAGATAAGGAACACACCCATTATAAAGAAATCACATTAGGATTCTCTTTTTAAGCTGTTCCTTCAAACACTAGGGCTTAGGAAATCTATTGGAGGCAGAAGCAGTCAAGGGTAGCCTAGGGTTAGGGTTAGGCTTAGGGTTAGGGTTAGGGTACGGCTTAGGGTACGGTTCGGGGAGGGGTTCGGGTACGGCGTAGGGTATGGGTTAGGGTTAGGGTTAGGGTTAGTGTTAGGGTTAGGGCTCGGTTTAGGGTACGGGTTAGGATTAGGGTACGTGTTAGGGTTAGGGTAGGGGTTAGGGTTAGGGTACGCGTTAGGGTTAGGGTAGTTATTAAACCTATCCCACTCTCTAGATACCCCTTAGCACGTAAAGGAATATTATTTGGGGGTCCAGCCATGGAGAAGAGTTTAGACACTAGGATAAGATAAGGAACACACCCATTATAAAGAAATCACATTAGGATTCTCTTTTTAAGCTGTTCCTTCAAACACTAGTGCTTAGGAAATCTATTGGAGGCAGAAGCAGTCAAGGGTAGCCTAGGGTTAGGGTTAGGCTTAGGGTACGGCTTAGGGTACGGGTTCGGGGAGGGGTTCGGGTACAGCGTAGGGTATGGGTTAGGGTTAGGGTTAGTGTTAGGGTTAGGGCTCGGTTTAGGGTACGGGTTAGGATTAGGGTACGTGTTAGGGTTAGGGTAGGGGTTAGGGTTAGGGTACGCGTTAGGGTTAGGGTAGTTATTAAACCTATCCCACTCTCTAGATACCCCTTAGCACGTAAAGGAATATTATTTGCGGGTCCAGCCATGGAGAAGAGTTTAGACACTAGGATAAAATAAGGAACACATACATTATAAAGAAATCACATTAGGATTCTCTTTTTAAGATGTTCCTTAAAACACTAGTGCTTAGGAAATCTATTGGAGGCAGAAGCAGTCAAGGGTAGCCTAGGGTTAGGGTTACGCTTAGGGTTAGGGTTAGGGTACGGCTTAGGGTACGGTTTCGGGGAGGGGTTCGGGTACGGCGTAGGGTATGGGTTAGGGTTAGGGTTAGGGCTCGGTTTAGGGTACGGGTTAGGATTAGGATACGTGTTAGGGTTAGGGTACGGTTTAGGGTTAGGGTACGCGTTAGGGTTAGGGTAGTTATTAAACCTATCCCACTCTCTAGATACCCCTTAGCACGTAAAGGAATATTATTTGGGGGTCCAGCCATGGAGAAGAGTTTAGACACTAGGATAAGATAAGGAACACACCCATTATAAAGAAATCACATTAGGATTCTCTTTTTAAGCTGTTCCTTCAAACACTAGTGCTTAGGAAATCTATTGGAGGCAGAAGCAGTCAAGGGTAGCCTAGGGTTAGGGTTAGGCTTAGGGTTAGGCATAGGGTACGGCTTAGGGTACGGGTTCGGGGAGGGGTTCGGGTACGGCGTAGGGTATGGGTTAGGGTTAGGGTTAGGGTTAGTGTTAGGGTTAGGGCTCGGTTTAGGGTACGGGTTAGGATTAGGGTACGTGTTAGGGTTAGGGTAGGGGTTAGGGTTAGGGTACACGTTAGGGTTAGGGTAGTTATTAAACCTATCCCACTCTCTAGATACCCCTTAGCACGTAAAGGAATATTATTTGGGGGTCCAGCCATGGAGAAGAGTTTAGACACTAGGATAAGATAAGGAACACACCCATTATAAAGAAATCACATTAGGATTCTCTTTTTAAGCTGTTCCTTCAAACACTAGTGCTTAGGAAATCTATTGGAGGCAGAAGCAGTCAAGGGTAGCCTAGGGTTAGGGTTAGGCTTAGGGTTAGGCTTAGGGTACGGCTTAGGGTACGGGTTCGGGGAGGGGTTCGGGTACGGCGTAGGGTATGGGTTAGGGTTAGGGTTAGGGTTAGTGTTAGGGTTAGGGCTCGGTTTAGAGTACGGGTTAGGATTAGGGTACGTTTTAGGGTTAGGGTAGGTGTTAGGGTTAGGGTACGCGTTAGGGTTAGGGTAGTTATTAAACCTATCCCACTCTCTAGATACCCCTTAGCACGTAAAGGAATATTATTTGGGAGTCCAGCCATGGAGAAGAGTTTAGACACTAGGATAAGATAAGGAACACACCCATTATAAAGAAATCACATTAGGATTCTCTTTTTAAGCTGTTCCTTCAAACACTAGTGCTTAGGAAATCTATTGGAGGCAGAAGCAGTCAAGGGTAGCCTAGGGTTAGGGTTAGGCTTAGGGTTAGGGTTAGGGTACGGCTTAGGGTACGGTTCGGGGAGGGGTTCGGGTACGGCGTAGGGTATGGGTTAGGGTTAGGGTTAGGGTTAGTGTTAGGGTTAGGGCTCGGTTTAGGGTACGGGTTAGGATTAGGGTACGTGTTAGGGTTAGGGTAGGGGTTAGGGTTAGGGTACGCGTTAGGGTTAGGGTAGTTATTAAACCTATCCCACTCTCTAGATACCCCTTAGCACGTAAAGGAATATTATTTGGGGGTCCAGCCATGGAGAAGAGTTTAGACACTAGGATAAGATAAGGAACACACCCATTATAAAGAAATCACATTAGGATTCTCTTTTTAAGCTGTTCCTTCAAACACTAGGGCTTAGGAAATCTATTGGAGGCAGAAGCAGTCAAGGGTAGCCTAGGGTTAGGGTTAGGCTTAGGGTTAGGGTTAGGGTACGGCTTAGGGTACGGTTCGGGGAGGGGTTCGGGTACGGCGTAGGGTATGGGTTAGGGTTAGGGTTAGGGTTAGTGTTAGGGTTAGGGCTCGGTTTAGGGTACGGGTTAGGATTAGGGTACGTGTTAGGGTTAGGGTAGGGGTTAGGGTTAGGGTACGCGTTAGGGTTAGGGTAGTTATTAAACCTATCCCACTCTCTAGATACCCCTTAGCACGTAAAGGAATATTATTTGGGGGTCCAGCCATGGAGAAGAGTTTAGACACTAGGATAAGATAAGGAACACACCCATTATAAAGAAATCACATTAGGATTCTCTTTTTAAGCTGTTCCTTCAAACACTAGGGCTTAGGAAATCTATTGGAGGCAGAAGCAGTCAAGGGTAGCCTAGGGTTAGGGTTAGGCTTAGGGTTAGGGTTAGGGTACGGCTTAGGGTACGGTTCGGGGAGGGGTTCGGGTACGGCGTAGGGTATGGGTTAGGGTTAGGGTTAGGGTTAGTGTTAGGGTTAGGGCTCGGTTTAGGGTACGGGTTAGGATTAGGGTACGTGTTAGGGTTAGGGTAGGGGTTAGGGTTAGGGTACGCGTTAGGGTTAGGGTAGTTATTAAACCTATCCCACTCTCTAGATACCCCTTAGCACGTAAAGGAATATTATTTGGGGGTCCAGCCATGGAGAAGAGTTTAGACACTAGGATAAGATAAGGAACACACCCATTATAAAGAAATCACATTAGGATTCTCTTTTTAAGCTGTTCCTTCAAACACTAGGGCTTAGGAAATCTATTGGAGGCAGAAGCAGTCAAGGGTAGCCTAGGGTTAGGGTTAGGCTTAGGGTTAGGGTTAGGGTACGGCTTAGGGTACGGTTCGGGGAGGGGTTCGGGTACGGCGTAGGGTATGGGTTAGGGTTAGGGTTAGGGTTAGTGTTAGGGTTAGGGCTCGGTTTAGGGTACGGGTTAGGATTAGGGTACGTGTTAGGGTTAGGGTAGGGGTTAGGGTTAGGGTACGCGTTAGGGTTAGGGTAGTTATTAAACCTATCCCACTCTCTAGATACCCCTTAGCACGTAAAGGAATATTATTTGGGGGTCCAGCCATGGAGAAGAGTTTAGACACTAGGATAAGATAAGGAACACACCCATTATAAAGAAATCACATTAGGATTCTCTTTTTAAGCTGTTCCTTCA